>NC_079436.1:29988848-30288848 GCF_903798145.1 Danio aesculapii | reverse complement strand
AGTTACTTTAAAAATGGGGAAGGAATAGAAAGAAAATGCAAAGTAAATAAATTTCATTTGGGTGCCAATAAATTTATGCAACAGTATTTGATTCAGTGTGACGCTGTTTAATACCTGTAGTATCCACCGCTCTCTGCAACTAACTCTGGCTGCACTGCGCAATAGATGGTAGTTTGTGCGCCCTGCACTGGGGTCTTTGTGAAAGGCCTGACAACTTTCCACATGATCAGAAGTCCGAGATTCATATGTCTTTTAAGTTCAGTTCGCACAATTCCTGGATGGACTGCATATGATGTGACACCTGTGTCTGAAGATACAATTTAATTAGTACTCCAAAATATTCTTTGACACAGTTAGCCATTATTTTTGTACCTATTCTTCTGACCTTCTGTATTTTGAAAGGACATTTACCCTTGAGTTTTTTGGCCAAGGAGCGAGTGAAAAGAATGTTGGCCAGTTTACTTTGACCATACGCCCTCCTACTGTGGTAATTCCTCTCACTGTTGATATCATCAAGTGTTATTGTACCCCAACTGTGAGCCATGGATGAAAGGTTGATGATTCTGGAGGGGGCTGATCTCTTCAGCAGGTCGATCAGCAGGAAGGTTAACAGGAAGTGACCTGAATGACATCAGCTATTACACTTTCATGTTTTTATTTTACACATAATGGTACATCAAAAACGCTTCATTAAACATGTAGCAAGACAAGATTTTGGATACAGTACAAGATAATTGTGATGAGGAAATGTCATTATTTTTTATTAACATTAACCTTCACCTGCTCCTTGGGTCATTTTGACTGGAAATTCATTTATTCATTCATTTTCTTTTTGGCTTAGTGCCTTTATTATTCAGGGGTCACCACAGCAGAATGAACCGCCAATTTATCCAGCATGTTTTATGCAACGAATGCCCTTCCAGCTGCAACCCATCACTAGGAAACACCCATACACTCTCACATTCACACACACTCATACACTACGGACAATTTAGCTTATCTAATTCACCTATAGCACATGTCTTTGGACTGTGTGGGAAACTGGAGCACCTGAAGGAAACCGACACGAACACGGGTAGAACATGCAAACTCAACACGGAAATGCCAACTGACCTAGCCGAGGCTCAAACCAGCGACATTCTTGCTGTGAGGCGACAGCGCTTGACTAGAAATTATTGTTTTTTAATTAATTTCAATTTTCAATTGATTGTTCATCAAATTAGTATAAGTTTGAAGCTGGAATTTGAATAACAAATCTTTCTGATATGGCTCATTTTGATATTTATAGTAAAGAATGGGACGTTTTTCCCTTTTATTTGTCTAAATCAATACATCTGGCACAATGCAATACAAACACACTCACCCATATTGTATGTATATGAAGGATATTTGCATATTTTGATTAAAAATTACCTTGTTTAAACTATTTAAAAATTTTCTATGAATATCTGAAAGCAAAAATTATAATAGTCACGTAATTCAGTTTATTTGTTTTGTAAAGACTTCATTAAGGTTTGTATCAACCTCTTAGTGGCAGTAACCATAAAAAAACAATGTTATGGTATGTTATGTTGTGTCAGTGTTATGTCTCTCCACCAATCAGCTGGTGTGTCGTGTGCGGTCTGGCGGAATATGGCTGCAGTCACGTCATCCAGGTGGATGCTGCACACTGATGGTGGATGAGTGGACCCCCCGCCCCCCCTCACCCACCACCCATTGTGGAAAGCAATTTGAGTGTCTAGAAAACGCTTTATAAATGTAAGGAATTATTATTATTATTAATTATCATTATGTTTTTTTTTTCACAACAGGGCTTCAGAGACACTCAATATATTTTGATGTTTACTGTGAAATTGTCTGGATTTTGTCTTATTTTAGTCATGAAAGAAAAAGTAAACTAATGCGTTTTTTTGTTTGTTTAAGAAATTATTAAAATAACAAAATTATATAAATGACTGACAAGATTTCTGGACCAAAAAAAAGTAACACTTTTAGGGCTCTATTTTAACGTTCTAGGCGCAAAGTCTAAAGAGCATGGCACTAAAGCATTAAGGGCGTATCTGAATCCACTTTTGCTATTTTAAGGATGGAAAAATGTGCACCCTGACAGGGTTGTGCTTATTGTCATAATGCATTATGCGTGTGTTTTGAGCATAACATACATTAAACCAACCCGAGTCTCATCTACCTTTCCGTTTAAGAGTCAGATGCATCGCACCATGGAGCATTTGCTATTTACAAAAACTGAACACTTCACTAGCAAGAAAACAGACCATCTGAAGTGCGAGGATAAAGAACGAGCCTCCTCCATTTGGCCTCTTTACTCTTTACTTTAATTTTACTCTTTACTTTACACCTTTACTTTCATGGATACTCACTCAACTTACGTGAACGCACTCCACAGACATCCATTAGCCTACATATTTAATTTCATTTGTTAAGTGCAAAGATTTGTTTCAAAACTGTTTCTAAATTCTGTTCTAATTTCCAGCAAACGAATAAATGAACAATAATAACGAAGTGTGGTCAAAAAAACTGAGTTATATTCAAACACACATTCTATTCTTATGCCCCATATGGTGATGCATACGTCTTCAAAACACGACAGGTGGACAAATGTAAACTTGTTATATGCTTAACTTGCAAATCTAAACCACTTGTAGTGGTTTTAATATTTATGTAGAAAATAATAATTTTGTATCATTTTAATCTTTAATTTTTTCATATGTTAAGATATTTGTGTATTGCTGTACATCCTGTGTGTATTAAGCAATGTGTAAGCATTTGGACCTTCATAGGTGCATAACTAAGCACCTGCGCTGGACTTTAGACCAGCTTTCAGTTGGTCAACGGCGCAGTCTATTTCAGTTCCTAAAAATAGCAACGCACCAACAATGTGCAAAAAGTCCACATAGTGGAGCAAATGGATTTGCTGTTTAAACAACGTGCGCCAACTGAAAATTAGGGTTGTTCTGGCCTAAAAATGATAACAAATCGCACTTATTGCGCCGGGAGTATGATAGCAAAGTTTCTTTAAGGAAAGTCATTTCACTCTGCGGGCATCTTTGAAACGCTTCTCGGGCAGTATGCCCAGGCATTCTGTTTGAATGGGGAAACATCAAATTCTCTAAAACTACTAGCCAAGCTTATGATTAAATTCCATATTACGAATAACCAATCAAATTAAACAGCAACTGTCTATTTAGTTCTGATGACATGGTGCGTTATCCTGCTGGAAGGATACACTGTGGTCATGAAGGGATGGACGTGGTTAGCAACAATACTCAGGTAGGCTGTGACGTTGACAAAGTGCTCAATTGGTACTAAAGTGTGCCAAGAAAATATCTCCCAGACCATTACACCACCAGTAGCAGCCTGAACCGTTAATACAAAGCAGGATGTATCCATACTTTCATGTTGTTGATGCCAAATTCTGACCCTACCATTTCTAAATGTTCATATCACACAAAATCTCACGTCTGGTCGGAGCCCCTCCCCCAGAGACCTGTAACTCTATAGCGATCGCTGATTGGCTCCTGTACTAGAAGGTAGGCTTTATTCACCATATAGTGATCGCTGATTGGCTCCTGTGCTAGAAGGCGGGGCTTCATTCGCCATATTGACAGTTACACATTTCCCCATTCAAAAGTATACGAATGACATGTCTTGTGTACTCTAGAGTCTTTGATGATAGAGCCCTTAATGACAGAAAGATACGTGAGAGTATAACAAGGGAGGGATGAAGGTTGAACATGCATTGTATGTAAGGTGATGGCATTCAATGAGAGCACTTTACCTAAGTGGTTGACACCAAACTGCATCTCAAAACCATCTGCTGTCTTGGAGTAGGGACACATCATGACCCCAGCATTATTTATGAGTAAGTGAAGACTTCTTTCCTCTGAAACAAGAAGGATTTTAATAGGAACTATTATAGTCTTCTGTATGTGACACACTGGTAGTTTTAAAATTAGCAACTGTTTTGTTCGGTTTAACATCAATACAGATGTGGCTCTAAAAAAATCATCATCACTTACCGCTGTTGATAACCTCAGCAAATTCTCTGATTGACCTGGTGTCAGATAAGTCTAGTTTCCTGATCACAATGTTTTGGTTGCCTGAATCTTCCATGATTTCTCTTTGTGCTCTTTCTGCTTTTTCGACATCTCTGCAAGCCATTATTATCCTAGCCCCTGTAGAACAACTCCAAAACACATGACTTTTATAATTGGTGTCCTCAAACCAAACATTTCTGGTGTGTCTAAAATCTGATTTACATTACAAGAAGTAGCTGCTGCAAAGACAAAGATGAATGTGCTACCGCGTTTTGCCAGGTCTTTTGTTGTTTCTTTTCCAATGCCAGTATTTGCTCCAGTGATAATGACTGTTTTGCCATCGAGTCGTGCATTAGATGACCACTGGCCGCCAAAAAAGTCTCTGTGCAAAACATCATAAATGCCAATTAAAGAGACACAATTGTGAGCTTAATTTAAGAATCACTGCATATAAACTACGCATGGTGGACCAAAGAGGAAACAATCACTTTGATTATGTAAAAGCCTAAATAAAACAATGTAGCAATGTCAACAGTAGCAGATACAAACTCTTTGTAATATGTCTCAGGTAACCTAGATCTAGTTGTAAAGACACTTTAGATATATTAATTATAAGTTTGAGAAATGATAAACCTACCTCAGAGCGTATATGTTGGCCATCTTGCTCTCTAAAGGAAACACATGACTTCCCTCTGGAGTTGTTCACAGATACTGCACTGAAAGACAATGCATTGTTCAGCGTGAGCCACAGTGCATCGGTGTGGATTAGAAATCGAACAGACTAATCCCCAGCTAATCGGTTTAAAGCTCTGATCTACTGTTAACTCAGCGTGAATGCATTCCTCACTGGATTCTGGAAACCTGATAAATGTTTTAACTTACAATTATAGTGAATTTGAACAACCTACAGATGAAAACAAACGAATAATGAGTAGAGGGGAGAACACAGAATAATGGATTTGGAGTTATAGGATTTAAAAAACAGCAGAGTGGAATTATCTTCATTTATTCATATTTCTTCGGTTTAGTCTCTTTATTAATCTGTGGTCGCCACAGTGGAATGAACCACCAACTTATCCAGCATTTGTTTTACGTAGTGGATGCCCTTCCAGCTGCAACCCAGTATTTGGAAACACCCATACACTCTCACATTCACACACATACATGTATTATGACCTATAGCTTGTCTTTGGACTGCATGGGGAAAACCCACGCAAACATGGGGAGAATATGCAAACTCCATACAGAAATGCCGACTGATCCATCTGGGACTCGAACCAGCGACCTTCTTGCTGTGAGGTGGCAGTGCTAACCACTGAGCCACCTTGTCACCCCCACAATTATATTATTGGTCTAAAAATAAAATTAAATAATAATGAAACAGATGGTGGCTGGAGGGGTCTAGGGTTTGAAGTTGGGGAGAGATAGATGAATGAGTGCTTGTAGAATGCAAAAATCTACTTATATACACTCACCGGCCACTTTATTAGGTACACCTTACTAGTACCGGGTTGGACCCCCTTTTGCCTTGAAAGCTTCCTTAATCCCCTGTGGCATAGAATCAACAAGGTACTGGAAAATTCCTCAGAGATTTTGGTCCATATTGACACGATAGCATCGCACAGTTGCTGCAGATTTGTCGGCTGCACATCCATGATGTGAATCTCCCATTCCACCACATCCCAAAGGTGCTCTATTGGGTTAGGATCTGGTGACTGTGGAGGCCATTTGATTACAGTGAACTCATTGTCATGTTCAAGAAACCAGTCTGAGATGATTTGTGCTTTATGACATGGTGTGTTATCCTGCCAGAAGGATACACTGTGGTCATGAAGGGATGGACATGGTCAGCAACAATACTCAGGTAGGCTGTGACGTTGACACAATGCTCAGTTGGTACCCTACCATCCGAATGTGATGATGAAGACTCATCAGACCAGGCAACATTTTTCCAGTCTTTTGTTGTCAAATTTTGGTGAGCCTGTGCAAATTGTAGCCCCAGTTTCCTGTTCTAAGCTCACAGAAGTGGCACTCTGTGTGCTCTTCTGCTGCTGTAGGCCATCCGCCACAAGGTTCGACATGTTGTGCATTCAGAGATCCTCTTCTGCATACTTCAGTTGTAATGAGTGGTTATTTGAGTTACTGTTGCCTTTATATTAGCTTGAACCAGTCTGGCCATTTTCTCCTAACCTCAACAAGGCATTTGCTTCCACAGAACTGCCGCTCACTAGATATTTTCTGTTTTTTGGACCATTCTCTGTAAATCCTAGAGCTGGTCGTGCGTGAAAATCCCAGTAGATCAGCAGTTTCTGAAATATTCATTTGCAGCAGATCGTCTTGACCATGTCTACATGCCTAAATGCATTGAGTTGCTGCCATGTGATTGGCTGATTAGAAATTTGCGTTAACAAGCAGTTGGACATTTACTTTATTGTACCTAATAAAGTGGCCGGTGAGTGAGTGTATTTATACATTTTTAGCTATTATGCAATTCCTACTATAAAGCACCTCATTGACTTTATTTTTTACCATGATATTTATCCCAAATACACTACTAATGCAGTGCAATGATATTTGGAGGAAAAAAAATGCAGACCTGAATATTATAGAGGCAGAGTTGAAGCATCTGGGTAAAATATGATAGTTGAAATTTAAAAATAACTACATAGGAAGTGCTAAAAGAGGCCTGATATTACATCGCACATTATTTCAGGACAGTGTGTTCAGAACAGTTCTAGCTGTGAAAGAGTTCACCATAAATACTGACATTTTCTTGAATGAAAATTGTTCTTTTAAAAAAATCTGTATTTATTTAGGCCTCTAATACACACTGAAGAACACACCTAAAGGAACCAAAAATATAAACACACACACAAATATAGTAGTGGCAGCACACTTTTGAAAATAAATATGATTTCATACTAAAACTTATTTAAACACACTAAACGTTATTACACTAGGCATGCATATTTTGAGCATAGGAAACAATGATAATCCAAAAGATGTAGAGTACAGAAGATGTAAACATATTTTTATTTATTCAGTTCTGGTGTAAATATGATGTATTTAAAAAAAGGCCAAACAATTTGAGATATACTGAAAACCGCTTCATTGCAAAATTAATATGATATTTTTTTGGCATCAAGAAAAATCTACTTTCATGCATTCTTGAATTATAATACTAAAGCACAATATAAATAAATCTAAAATAATGAAGGTAATTATAATAAGCTGCTTTCTTGGTTGTGTTTTTTGTTTAGCATTTCATATGACAATGTTGTACACCACCCATGTTTTGCAAACTATCTAGTTTAGACTATCAAACTGATAAATGACCAGTTTCTTGAAGCACATTTATAGCTGTCCTTCCAATTAAATACTCACTTTGCTGTGGTCATCACACTCAAACATTTCTGGTGTGAACACTCCCTATCCTAAACATGATGTAAGTGATTTTGCTAGTTTCAGGTTGATGCAGTATTCATGTTCACATCCTGTGCCAATTTTTTAAAATAGCAAATACATTTGCGCTCATTTGCCTGCTCATGGGCTGATGGTCTGAAAACAGGTGTGCTCATGCACACTGTTGCTGTTTTTGAGCAACTGAAATAAACTGCACCACTGACCAACTGAACCCAGATCTAAAGTCATTGGCACAATATAGATTATATTAAATAAAAAATGTAAAAAAAATGCTTTAGTTTTATGCACCCACACAGGATGTGCAGCACCACTCAAACATGCTAAATATTTAAAATAAAATGATAGGACTGGATCTGGTTGAGGTCGATCTAGCCTCTCTCAATCCCCGAGGCTGGCTCTGCACTGGTTGTGTAAATACAAAATTGACCCAAAACAACTGAATATGATTGGTTAAGTTTGGCAATAAAAATGCTGAAATGTGGTTCAACTGGCGTAAGAGCCTTGGAATAAAATTAAATAAAAATAAAATGAAAGGATTACTATGTATAAATATATTGCACAGGCATGTCCTGATAGTCTCATTTCATGCTTTAACCTTGTGCATGAGAAGATCTGCATGCAAAGTCAAAAATAAAAACTGGTGCTTAAAGAGATGACTCTGATTGGTTTAGCATGTTATGCCCAAAACACACCCCAAAAAACACCCACACACCCTGTGCGACCAAAACACCCCCTCCCTCCAATAATATCTGTGTATTAATATTTTCTGTTGTGTATAAACAGATTTTGCAGGACTAAATTCAGTCAATCACATATTTTTGTTTTGATTATAACGGTTACCTGATTTTACCTAAGGAATGCATGGCTTAGACAATCTCAGGCTTAAAGTACAGGAAATCACAGTGGAAAGCAGTGACATTGGTGGTTTTAGCTTGTGAGGTTGTAAAACTGTATTCATTAAATGCTAATCTCACAAGTTCTAAGTAGAAAAAAATCAGCCTGATCTCACGAGGAAACTTAAGTATTTTACCTTTCGTCAGTTTAGTGGCTAATTCGTATGAATTTTTACAAGTTCAGTCGTATAAAAATGTATGATTTTAAAAAGCTGGTGTGGCACCCAAACCGCCCCTAAACCCAACCGTCTTTGGGGATACGCAAATTGTACTAAATTGTAGATTGAGATCATACGAATTCACCACTAAATCCAGTTAGCAGTTTTTATTGTTACATAAACAAATTAGATTCTACAGTTAACCTTTGGTTTGACTTATTTGGGGATTGGCCAAAATTTAGGACCTGCTCAATATAAAATAAGTCAGTTTATTGGCTCCAAATGGCTTGAGATGAATGACAAAATACAGTACATTTAAAAAGAGAAAAGGAGACTTAAACGACTTCGTACAACCACACAAGCTCCCACTGAGACACTAAACGCTAGAGTTGAAACCAATAGTATCTGCATGCAGATTTGGATATGTAAGCTGAAACTGCATATCTCAGAGATGCAATGTCAGACACAATGCACTCAATGGAGCTAGTGACATCACTGTGAGGGGTAAGGTTAGGGGTGGGGTTAGGTGTCGAGATTAAAAGCATTGCATGCAGCTCAGATTACAACTGCACCTAGTCTGCATCTAGACCACTTTCGTTGAAACTGGCATGAAGGGTGGGAAAACTTCATATTAAACCCTATGGATTAAAACTGGGATGCCATTAAAGTTGATGTGCATGTGAAGGCAAATATTCCAATATTTTTGACAGCATTGAAGGAGGGGTATCAGGATGATGATCACTCCAGGAGTGGTAAATATCCTTTCTGCATGATATGATTTTTAATAAAGTTGAATTTGTTTTTAAGGGTCTACAGTTGAAGTCAGAGATATTAGCCCTTCTGAATTTATTAGCCCCTTGGTATATTTCCCCCCAATTTCTTTTTAATAGAAAAAGAAGATTGTTTTTAACACATTTCTAAAAAACAAAATAGTTTGTTTTGCAGACTATCAAAAAATAAAGTATTGCTTAAGAGGACTAATAATAATGACCTTAAAATGGTTTTATAAAAACCTTTTATGCTTTTATTCTAGCTGAAATGAAACAAAAAAGACTTTCTCCAGAAGAAACAATAGTATAGGAAATACTGTGAGAAATTCTTTGCTCTGTTAAACATCATTTGGGAAAGATTTGAAAAAGAAAAAAAATCACAGGAGGGCTAATAATTTTGACTTCAACTGTATACGATGGCCTAATGTCATCCCTTATTAGAGTCAATCTTGTGTCATTGCTTTTTTCTGTATGCCAAGTAATTTGTTTCCTCAGGCCCCTTCAAGAGGTCAATAGCTATGTTTCCATCTAAAAATGCGAATTAACTTTATGCACAAAACTGGAATATCGCATTAAAGACATGCGAATACAGCAGCGTTTCCATCCAATGAGTCAAAGCGAACAAAATCACTTCCTGACTAACTGGCGCCAAATATTAACAGTAAAAATGGAAGCAAGAGCAAGCCATCATTAAAGTAGATAAGCATTCTTTGTGCATGTGTGAAGGAGACTGCAGATGAATTTCACTTCTGATTATCTCTGATATTTGTATGGTTGACGCCTATTTATTGAATAAAAAAAGTATGGAATGAACTTCAAGATATACACTACATATGAAATCCGTACCGTCTATCTATATATTAAAAAATATTTTTCAGTTTAGAACAGTGCATGTTTAAACAATTGATTATGGTTTATATTATTTTTGTGTGTCTATGATAGTGTTTTCCAACCCTGTTCCTGAAGGCACACCAACAGTACTCATTTTCAACCTCTCCCTAATCAAACACACCTGAATCATCTTATCATAACATCAGAAGAGACTCCAAAACCTGAAGTTAATGGGTCAGATAACAGAGACATCCAAAATATGTACTGTTGGTGTGCCTCCGGGAACAGGGTTGGGAAACACTGGTCTATGTGATATGTATGTTTTGTAACTTTGTCCTATGCTGCCTGTCTTGACCTGGACTCCCTGGTAGAAGAGATATTGTATCTTAATGGGTCATTCCTGGATAAAAAATAAAAATAAAATAAAATAAAATAAAATAAAATAAAATAAAATAAAATAAAATAAAATAAAATAAAATAGTAATTCAATAAAACTGAACATTATATGCCATTAAAAATGTTTTGAATTTAATTTTTTTGTTTTGAATTTGAATTTAATAACTTTAATATTAAACACCTGAATTTAAATTTGAATGTGTATTTTTTAAAGTCAGGTTTTTAGACGTATTTTTTAACTTCAGATTTTGTTCACACGTGTGCAAATGGGATCTGGAAATCCTCGAAAATGCTGAATTGTAATATATTTTAATCTAAAGGTTTGAAAAGTGCTTAGATTTCAGACAAAGTACTTGGAACTGATTAAAAATGTACACATTTTGCTTTCATAATTTATTTTTCCAAATAGTTACCATTTCCATATTCAAAACAAATGTCAAAGGCATTTAATATTCAGTTTTATTAAATTACAATAGTTAATCATTCAAATTAAGACAATTCAAATTCAGAATGTTTTGGCATATCTTAAGCTCCATATGAAAGTGGTTTCTGCTAATGAAACTGTAAACTATCTTCAGTAAACTTTCTTTAATCAAATCTCTTGACTCTAGGTCTTCTTCACTGGACACACAGGTCATTTTTGAGTTAAAACTGTCTGTTCCCCAACAGTAGATTTTTGCTGTACTGAAAAAGAAATGGAGCATATCGTCACCAGGTCACCTTTAGCTAATAATTAAAGAAAAGTCAATAACTTTTTTTTTTCTTTTTTACATGCATGACATAATGGAATTGTTCAATTGTGCCTCAATAAACATTAGCAAAGTTATGGTACCTGAACCAGAGAAAAAAAAAACTTACCTTGTTTTAGTACATCAAAAACTTTTCCTTGTATTATATTATATTATATTATATTATATTATATTATATTATATTATATTATATTATATTATATTATATTATATTATATTATATTATATTATATTGTATTATATTATATTACATTATTCATTCATTCATTTTCTTTTCGGCTTAATCCCTTTATTAATCCGGGGTTGCCACAGCAGAATGAACTGCCAACTTATCCAGCACATGTTTTACGCAGTGGATGCCATTCCAGCTGCAACCATTCTGGGAAACCATCCATACACACTCATTCACACTCATACACTACTGACAACTTAGCTTACCCAATTCACCTATACCTCATGTCTTTGGACTGTGGGGAAAACCGGAGCACCCGGAGGAGACACACACGAACGCGGGGAGAGTATGCAAACTCCACACAGAAACGGCAACAGACCCAGCTGAGGCTCGAACCAGCGACCTTCTTGCTGTGAGGCGACAGCACTACCTACTGCGCCACCGCATCGCATATATTATCGCATTATATTATATTATATTATATTATATTATATTATATTATATTATATTATATTATATTATATTATATTATATTATATATAAATCTACATTTACTATGCTGCATAATCTAACCATAATAAAAACATAGCCTAATGATAACCTTTCTTGACCATCATAGCAAGCAAAAGACTAGAAAAAGACTATTAAAACCACAGATGAGTGTGTGGATAAAAATATAGATGGGAAAAAGAAAGGAGGAAGACCAGATTGAGAAAGTAAATATTGCAATAAAGCTCTCTAACTTCCTTGTGCATTGTAAATCTTTAATCTCTGCTAGCAATAACAGTTGAGAGGTGTTTCCTGAAAGCTCTGGAGGCTGGCCGTTTGACACTGACAGAAGATTTACACATGAACTGACAAGCTGACATCGCATTCATCTTCAGCACTCTTGGCACCAACAGTAAATGGATAAAATGTCTCCGTTATAGCAAGCCGCCTGCCTGCTCCTGCTGAAGGAATATTGACATTTGATTGATGCTATAAAGGTAAAGTATCTTCAATCATGCCAAACAGAATTACTTCAGTTATTTCTAAAATAGTTGTAGTGTTCTGCAGAACAAACCTAAGCTACCATATTTAGATTTAGAAACGGGTGTTTATAAAAAAGATGATTGCCATTGAGGGTCTACTTTACAAATTTAGGTGCAGTCTTGACTAAAATGATTCATTTTGATTTATTTTTTCTCTTTTGTTTTTTCCTTTAAGTGTAAAAGGTGTTTAAAGGCAGTGCAAGGGAAGTATTTTGAAACTTCTGCTTCTGCTAATATTACCTCATGTGAAAGAACCATGCAGTTGAGCATATACAAACAAGACTAATCTTGTCCATTTCACCCTAACAGGGACTGTGTGATTAAAATATTGAATCACACACGTTCCTTCCTGCTTTATTAGGGGTCACCACAGAGGAATGAACCGCCAGTCTAAATATTAAATATACAGAAATACATTTCTAGAGGTTTGGAGGAAAGATGATAACTCTGCATTGTAAAAATAAATCCTGGTTGTCTTAAATTTTTAGGCTGAATCAAATTAACCTTATGAGTCCATTGAATTATGTTAAAACTGCTTAGATAATTTATAAAATTAAGTTAGAACATGATGAACTTAGTTTATTAAGTTACAATGAACTAAAAACATAAGCTGTCATGACTAATTGTTATGACATATAATGTTTTACATTGTAATGGTTACTGCATTTTTACTAAAAGAAATGTAAAAAGTGCATAAGTTGTATTATATTTCACTATATATATATATATATATATATATATATATATGTATATATATATATATATATATATATATATATATATATATATATACATATACACGTTTCTTAGAATTTGTTTTGTAATATATTTTAATATTTACAAATATATATCAAAGACTTATTAATCTGTATCAATTATATTTACAGTATAAAAGCATTTTAAATGCAAGTGTCAACTTTAGTTTTTCATTTTCTAAGGAAAGTAGATAACTAAATAAACATAAAGACAGTAGCTTTTGTGAAAACATCTAAATGTGTGTGAATTATTGTTCCATTACCCTTTAGCATAACATTTATACTTACTCTGGCCTGTATTTATTATTTTATATTTATTATATATATTTATAAAATATGCATAAAAGGTGGTGATCATATTAAAAAAATACTACATGTGAAATGAGGGAAAGCGTATTGCTGACAAATAGGTAAAAGCTACTGTTTTGAAGGATTGGGTATAAATATCAGGCCTGTAGCCAGCCTATTGGATTCTTTATGTCTCTAAAAGTGGACCTCTTTGCAGTTATTCGCCTCATTTTCCTTTAAATTTTAGTTTAAATATTGCATTTTCGTTACCTAATAAGCACAAATTTTTGCAGGATTAGCTTGTCGGACATTGATCATAACTATATGCTTTTAAGGCAACAAAATTAGTTTTTTTTTATTTTTAATGCAACAAAAAAAGTGTTTACCATAATATTTTACCGTGAAGTTTTTGTTTTTTACAAATGTGCATTTAAACTGTAAGTTATTACAGTTTTATAAATAATGTAATGAGCTTTAAATTTTAAATAAAAAAATTCTGAACAAAAAATAGGAAAATATGCTTGTTTTTAAAATACAAATTTATTATCATCCATCATTAAAAAAAAAACAAACGAATCTGTTCAAATTAAATTAAAAACCATTGGCTATAGGCAAATAACAAACTGGCCAGTTCATTTCCTCAGTCAGAATTTGTCCACTTGAATATTTAAAAACTAAATTAGTCTTAAAACCTTCTTCTATCGATTATTTTCCCAATTTGATGGCACATTGTCAAAAATGGGACAAATGAGCTTGGAGCCAAATTCTCGATGTTTGTCAGTGTGGGGTGGGTCTTTCGAACCACCCGAACCCCCTAGCTACAGGCCTGAATATTTAAAGTTACAATTAATTCATATTTTTGGGCTGCACTGTGATCATTAAATAAAGTCTTTTAATATTCAAATTGTTCTTGTTCTAAATATGCCTGACAATATAGAGTATATCATACTAACTTTATACACAGTACTAAGATATACAAAAATGACTTTATTAACTATTTGAGTTATATTTTAGTGGTGCCGTCTGTAAATAAAAGTTTAAATGCATGCTAGACTATAACTATGACTAACTACATAATATATCATGCTACATATTTTTATTTATGTCTTTTTATTCAATGTAGATCTTCAAGCATGAACAACACCACTGGATTACCGGAGGACTTCAGAATTGCTCTTCTGGTTTTATACATATTCATCTTTCTCGCCGGAACCCTGAATGTTTTACTGATGTCCTGCATGCTACAGGTCCAAAGTCGTCTCTCTTTCACCAAAGTATCTGTGATCAACTTAATAGCAGTCCACGCAATTTTCCTCCTCACGGTACCATTTCGAATTTACTATTACGCTTCAGGCACCTGGGCTCTGGGCATAGATTTCTGCAAAATTGTCAGTCTTATGATCCATGCCCACATGTATCTTGCGTTCATCTTCTATGCTATCCTTCTTATCGTGCGTTTTCTAGAGAACTGTGAGCTCCAGCACACGCTTGAGTTTCATCGCCTTCTTCATGCCTTGACTGCAAGCGCAACAGTCTGGTTGGTCATATTCGGCTCTGTGTTTCCCGCAACTTTAGCAAACTATGGCACCTTGCAGAACGATTCAACTCACTGCTTTCATTTCAATAATGAAATCACGATTCCTGCTGTGAAGACATTTAACTATATTATTTGCATACTAGTGATTCTGATTTGGTGCGTGCTGGCATCATTCCAGGTTTATTTTCTGCTCTATGTGTTTAAGACATTTGGGAAGTCCATATATCATCGTCAAGAGTTCTGGGCACAGATGAAGAATGTCGTTTTTCTGTCGGTTATGTTTTTTTGTTTTGTGCCCTATCAAGGGTTTAGAATTTATTTTGTAAGTCAGTTTGATATGAAAAATAATAACATAAACGAGGTATTTCTTGCTGTCACTGCTTTTAGTTGCTTCGATATGATTGTGTTTGCTGGAAGAGATATTTGCAAACTTATCCATTTTAAAGGGTTGTTTTAAATTCATATAACATAGCGTCTGTGTTGACTTCATGTGTTTCTGGATGGTTCCTGAAATAGTGTGAACTGATTTCCATTTCTTTTCCTTTGTTTTGGATTGTTTAGTATGACCTGTTGATTTTTTGATTTATAATAACATTTGTATTAAATCTACATAGTATTTATTTGTGCAAGACATGGACACAGTTTTTATATTTATATGGTGGTCAAGTCTGTGGGACCCGTTTTCATTTTTTTTTTTTTCAATAAAATTGGTACAGTCATTATTATTTTCAATCTCAGACTCATTGACGTTGGCTCATTTTCTATGATGAAGATAAATCAGAGCGCATTCTCAATGACCACACACTTCAATTGTGGATGTTTAGGTCCACTAGACCCAAGGTATAAGTAAGTGTGAAAATTGTAGGTGCTGGGTACCTTATTGTTTTAATTGAATTCCATGTAAGTTTGTTGCAAATATTGTTTCAAAATAATTTACAAAATGTGGACATTATTGCATTACAATCAATTTAAGTTAATGTTACAATCAAATATGAGTTATTATATAGAGGCATTGTTAACCTTCATTTTATAGCATATAGGTTACGTCGATGTGTATAAGTTTAATAAAGTGTATTTATGTATTAAGTGTATGTGTTGTACTTGAGGGTTGGCATCATCTCTTCACAGGTCTTGTATCCCATCAATGCCGCTGCACACTTTTTAGAAGCCTTGGGATGGGCACCACCAGGTTGAAATACAGAACAAAGAAAATAATTAGCATAGCTGTTGTTCATGATGTATTTGAACAAGAGATATTAAATGTCAATGTGAAAAAGCGCTATAAATGAAAATAGGAGTTATATAAACAAGCATAGAAACAAACGTAAAAAGCCTGTAAGTATTTCTTACAAAATGTCTGGTGCATTAGTGGTGTGTCCATGCATGGAGTACATGCATCATACCGTTATGTGATTCGTTGTGTGTATAAGTTACTAAAAAGATAGGTCTTTAGTTTTGAACTGAGAGAGTGTGTCTGAGCCTCAGACATTATCAAGAAGGCTATTTTAGAGTTTAGGAGCCATAAATGAGAAGGCTCGACCTCTTTTAGTAGACTTTGCTATTCTGAGTTTTGAGATTTTAAAGAGTGAGTTGGGTGGTAGTGAGAAAGAAGGTTGGTTAGATAAACAGGAGCTAGATATTTAAAGCTTTAAAGGTAAGACGCAATATTTTAAAATCAACATGTAACTTAACAGGCAACCAGTGAGGAGGATAAAATTAGGGTGATGTTGGTCATATTTTCTTGACTTAGTAAGCACTCTGGCAGTTGCATTTTTATTGTTATTGTTTCCTCCTTGTCTGTAGATGCAAAAAAAAGGCCCAAGATGCAAAGTGCAAAAAGTACATATGTTCCACAGTAAAACTCTTCCCCTCATGTAATGTACGGGCTGGCATGTAAAGTCAGTCTGTTCAATGGGTCTGATAGGACAAAAAACAAGTAGAACTTTAAGTCATATACTGTATGTGAACTAGCAAAGTTAAATGGTAGATATTAACCATAAAATGCTGTTTATATTGCTTGCAGTTAGAAGGGATTAAGCATCTGTTGAGTATTTCAACACACACACACACACACACACACACACACACACACACACACACACACACACACACACACACAATAACAACAATTTTTGGGGTTTTTAATTTGATAAAATATATACAATGGCTGAGTTACATAAATATGAACACCACACAAGGGTTAAAGCTAAAGTATCTATTCTTAGTTCTACATGAATTTGTTGTTCTTGTACTTGTGAATTCAGTTTTTTTAAATATGGAAAAAGTGTCAAATCACCACTGATAACACCAGTTCAACAGAGTGATAAGGTCTGAGTGTGAGTTCCTCATACCATAACAGTATTGTTAACCATAAAGTAGCAACTCATGGGTATCACAATAAAATAGTATTTTAAAATGTGTAAATAACACTATGAAGTAAGCAGAGCAATGAAAATACAGTCTGGTTCAGTCAGGGGCGTAGCAACCGGGGGGGATCCGTCCCCCTCACTTATAGAGACAGACCATTTAGAAACAGGTGATTAATAATTATATGAACATATGATCTCATACAGCCGTCCCCCCACCTTTAAAATGTCCGCTACTGGACAGGTCTAACTAATGTATTCTTTTACACAAAATGAATTTAAATGAAATAAATGATGACCTGGAGAAAATCTGACCTGCGCCTGTTTAGAGAAACACCTGTAGGTGCGCTTTTACAGCCAAACACACGTAAAGTGCAAAATAAATAAATAAATACATATTTACTTTAAGCATAAAACATGTGTACTGACTATTCTTCATCTGCCAAAAAAGTCATCTAGTCATGTTCAACTACACGATCTTTAGGCTAATATGAAGCATTTTGTCTTAATTCCTCATTTTTACTTTTATTTCTTTATGTATTTCTTTAATTTTATTTTTTTTAAAATAGCCCAAGTTTAGATGGCTACATATATACGTCTATTAGACGGTGAAATTTGGGCTGTCAGTGAAAATCTAATAGACGTCTAACCATAGCCCAAGATTAGACTAGACGTGATTTAGACGCCTTTTCAACGGCTACATATATACGTCTATTAGACAGTGAAATTTGGTCTAGGTTAAATAAGGGTTAAATTTGGGCTGTCAGTGAAAATCTAATAGACGTCTAAGTACAGCCCAAGCATAAACAAGTCATCAAAATTTCAGCTAATGAATGATTATGTTTGTTATATATATAAACATAATTATATTTAATAAACAACAAAAATACACATATACATATCAACATTTTTGATCAACAGGTTCTCAAAAATGCAATCCATTCAAACTAATTAAACAAAGCTTTTATTAATGAAAGCAACATTAACAGTATTAAAAACATTAAACAATACAAAATAAATATATATAAAAATGTCAAAGTTATGACAAAACAAATAAGATAAAAACTAAGATTTTTTTTCTGTTGAACACAGAAGATATTTTGAAGAAAGCTGAAAACCTGTAAAAAACATACCATGGAAGTACAGGTTATATACCAATGGTTACAGGTATTCAGCTTTCTTCAAAATATCTTGTTCAACAGAATAAAGAAACTCAAAGGCTGTTATTTTTGCTTTAGATGCACTCAAAATTATTCTTGTAGCTTAAAATATTCTGATTAAACAACTAAAAGCATGTGGTCTGTTTTGAGGATGTTTTAGCAATTTCTCTGGACTTTAAACAAGTTGGGACCATTGCTGTCTATAGAGAATGAGAGCTCTCAGATTTCACCTGAAGTATCTTAATTTGTACTTCGAAGACAAATCAATGTTTGGTACGACACAGATAATTAAACGTTTTCATTTCTGGTTAAAAAAACCTTTTAAGTGTACATGAACCCAAAAAGTCCATCTAATCTATGTGACACTCAGCAGGTTCTGCAAAACTTCTACACCAACATCTGTAGGTCTGTCCCCAGGACCAGCATCCTCAGCCCAAACGATAAAGATCTCCACTGTTGTGTGTGCATTTTGAGATTCAGCCACTTTCAGTCCTGCAGAAAAAGGAGAGAAAATACTGAGATGTGTTGCAAACTCAGTCCTGTGACTGTGAGATTTACAAATACATTTATGAAAGGAGGGTGGGTTTACACACTTACCACATATTCCTTTACAAGTCTTCATTGAGGTAGATGCACACACTCTTCAAATGCGGTAGGTCTTCAGGACACAATCACGCTTGATGGTTACGTATTAAAACTAGAAGAAAAAAAACATCTATTAACATAAAAAATAATTAGCCACAGGTTTACAGCTTAAAGCTTTTTACTTATTTACACATTTAAATTTAATTATTTATTCACTTATTTTAACTATTTTAGTATCAGTGTGTTATATTCAATGTTTCTTTAAGTCAACAGCAGTTATATGGATAATGCATAAATATTGTTTAATATTCATTCTGTGTGTTTGATGTGACTCGAAAGCTTCATCCAGCTTGTGAATGCACATGGACAATCTGCATATGGACAGGGAAACCAGCAAATGTGGTCATAGTGTAAATGTTTTAGTCTAAAGTGTTTAAGCAACTCCTACCTGCTAGACTGCTCATTTTACACAGCCACACTCAAATATCTGTGGAGGAAAAACAAATAATTACAAATATTAAAGAAGCATTATAATAATAATAATAATAACAACAACAACAACAACAACAACAACAACAACAACAACTTCATAGTAATCAGCTTACTTTATACTAGATTTTACTGTGACAAGTCAAAATACAGTTACTCATATTACTAAAAAATGACATTTTCCATGACATAGTAAAGTTTATTTATAAAATATAAATCAATAAAAAATCAGAAATTAACTTGAATTGAATTTCTAAAAACAGAATTAACTTGGTGTTTGTGTTTAAAAGTCTCTCGTTATGAAATCACAAGCAAACATGATTTAAAAGCCAGAACTGCAGAAGTTTCATCTCATGACTGACTTTTTTATTTGACTTCATGAGGCAATTTAATTAAGACGACTCGCAATGTACACAATAAATGCTCTTAATCACCGAACTTTGCTTAATAAGTGTTTAATTTTGCGTGTTTAAAATGTTGTAACACTCCCTCACACCGTTTTTGTTTGTCTAAGATTTTTGGAATAAATGGTGCCTGTCCATTGATATTAGCGTAATACTATATTAAAACTCGCACATATAATAAAAAACATTGCTAAACAACATGATATTAAAGCAGATTACACTTACCTTGCAGGCCACTCGCGCTCGCAACCCTTAGCGCTACAAATTTCAAACCACAACAGCTTCTTCCTCTTGATTTCTTGGTCCATTTCAGCCGAGCCGACTCGACAAATGTGCAATACCGCCATCTATCGTGTGGATTACAGAACTGCATTGATTTTTCTTAACTGATTAGATCTGGCTTGTTTTACCGTAAGATATATGTAATATATTATAAATAAGATATATTATACCATATTCATTTTTAATTAAAAATAAAAAGGCAGTAAGTCTGCAATTAATTTTTTATGTCAATTTTGCGAGGTGGGTAAAGCCCATCTAATTCAAAGCTAAATGATGGCTACAAATAGAACATGTCACGAAATTACACCTTAACACTTACTGATAATGCGTGCGTGATGTACGCGCTGCACGGCCAAATAGAGTGAATCAGTTTAGGCTATCAGTGGGCAATAAATAGCCGGCCGGATGACGAGCCAATTCAAGGCTGCGCTTAGACTATGAAAATAGCATATATTTTTAAAAGCCCAAACACTCTATATGCGATTGACTTTCCTTACTTGAAGGGATATCATACATATCACAAGGTATTTTGCCAAAAAAAGACAGGTAAGCAATTCTCCCCTCCGTCTACAACGGCCGCAGTACACACACACACACGCACGCACGCACGCACGCACGCACGCACACACACACACACACACACACACACACACACACACACAAACACCGCACTTACCTTCATTTCTTAATACTTAATTGGTAATATATAATGAATGTAACTTTGCTGGTATTGTAAAGCTTTAATACATGTTTTTAAATTTATTGATAAATACATTTTTTATACATGTTTGTAGAACTTGACCGATCAGAGCGCCATCTTGGATCACCCCGCGCACGTCACCTCACCGATGACAAATAAATAGAACGAAAGAATGCCGTTACGTCATAGAACAGAATACAGTTCAGAATTTCCTCAGATTGACAAACGAACGAGTACAGTGAACAGTGATTAAGTGACTTTATCGACTTGTTTTGCATCTCAAATAGCAAATAACATGTCAACTGTGTTTTTTACTCGAGTTAATTTGATCATGCCTGTATTTGTCAACGAGAATCATCCGAGTGACACGATGGCTTCTCCTACAACCCCTACCATGATGAGAAGCCCAACAGGTGAGATGAGAGTTTACAAAAACGGTGTATTCCCACTTATTACTTAATAAAAAGTATAATAATAATAATATATCGCCATGTAAGGCGATTTAACGACTTAAGAGGCAACTATTCAACCTCTCGTGATTGTAATTGTTTGTGTAGCTATAATATTGTATATATATATGATTTTGAGATTGAGCCCTGCTGTCATTTTATGTACTGACATTCTGGCTTTTAAGTTTCTCCTTTCTACACAACAGAAATTGTGACTTGTTAACGTTACTGATAAAAACATTTTAATATTACTTTAATTGAAATCCTATGTGTAGACCTACAGAGTAATTTTCTTAGTTTTTGATGGTGTGGAGGAATATTTGTTATATTTTAGCAAACTGAGTGAGAATATTATATTTAAGTCTTTATTTGTTCAAGCAGGGATGAATTAATACTATTGAGGTAAAGTTGGTTTTAAATTCACACATTCTGACTTTCTCCTTAATAAAATAATAACAAAAATATTGTTTTAAATTCTAAATGGGGAAATCATATTAACCGTCAATGACTATCACCGGACAACATTGTTTACAGTCAGTTAAATAGTGCTAATGTTGTTTTGAAGTCATACTTACATGCGATTTCAGACCCAATATTCAAATTAGCATGGTAAACAATATATATTGACCGTTAAATGAAGTAATGTGCAAATATAAAACCAACTTCACCTGCATATTAATAAATGTCTATAGCTCTGTTTCTGTAACTGAAGTTCTGGAGCAAGACTTTTTTTTTTCTCTTTTCATTTGGATTTCTAAGACTGATTGTTAAATGTTTTAAGTTATAATTTACTCACAGATTTCTTAGCTGAAGATTAAGAGCAGGAGAAATTAAACATTGTAATGGTGACTGTTAAATAACTCAAACTATAGCTGGAAAAACTCAGAAAATTGACTAAAAAATGAGTTATTATAATAGTTTGCATTTTGTGTGAGCAGGAGTGAAATGTTTATTTTTGCAAAATAGTTCCTTATAAGACTTTCCCTTATGTCTAATATGGACTTATGACTTACCGAATATTTGTCAGCTTGTATTTGTCATTTTACATCAAAAAAAATGATTTGCAATTCTACGTAATTAATTTTAGTTTTCAAACATTTTCTATTATAATTGTACCTTTATTATTGTTGTTTCTTTTCTGTGATTGTCTTTTATATGTCTAATTTTCAGCAGTTTGTCTATTTTAAACCTGTGTTTAAAGAGTTTCCTAATATTTCCCTGTTCATTTCCTTTACTTTAGAAAACCCAAAGAAAGGAAGGAAAGGGAAAAGAGCCTCTGCTTTCTTTAAGAGAGCATGGAAGGCTGCAAAGCGCCCTTTCCTTTGCTGTGACTGGAACAGAGTGGTGCCCTTTGAAGCACAGTCAGATATCGACGATTTCGAGCATCTGCCTGTTCCGGGTCCCTCCAGGACCGTCGCAGCACATGCAGACCTTGAGCCGGTGTGGCTGCCAGGCCAGGTCTGTGAAGATCCTCAGCCGTTGAGTGTTCCGGGCCCCTTCAGCATCAAGCAAACAGCAGATGTGCCGAATGCAGATCCGGCCCGTCCTGAGTCCTCAACGGCCCTCACAGGTCATGTTGACACTGAGCAGATGCGTCCGCCAGTCCAGGTCTGCGACCGCCTCGAGTCGTTGGCTGTTCCAGGACCATCCAGGATCAAGCCAACGACCATTGCAGATCATGTTGACCCTGAGCAGATGCGTCCGCCAGTCCAGGTCTGTGAAGATCCTCAGCCGTTGAGTGTTCCGGGCCCCTCCAGGATCAAGCAAACAGCAGATCCGGCCCGTCCTGAGTCCTCAACGGTCCTCACAGGTCATGTTGACACTGAGCTGGTGTGTCTGCCAGGCCAGATCTGGGAAGATCCTCAGCCAATCAGTGTTCATGGCCTCTCCAAGTTTAAGAAAATGACGGATGCAGATTCGGCCTGTCCTGAGTCGCCTCCGTCTGTTCAAGACCCCTCTAATATTGATGGGACTGATGGTGAGTCCTCCTGAATTTGGTTCATTTTATTTCTGCCATCTGTTATTTTTAAGCTTTGTTGTTTTTAACGTATAAATCAGACAGTGTCATTGGTTGTACTATTGGTTGTGTATTAACTAATACAGTTCTAAACATATATGAGCAAACCCCCCACAAATCTCTTATTTAAATTAATATTTTCTATAGGATGCTTTACAATATTATATTTGTGCGTGTACATTACTTAAGTCAGTACTGAAGCCAAATCTGGAACTTATTTAACAAAATAATTACAATAATGGTTCAAAAAATAGTAGCTCAAATTTATATGTTAGGGGAAAATATTAAATAAAATTTTCAAAATTAGCAAAAATCAAAGAGAAACAAAAAATATGGACAATTTTGTTGAAATGTTGATGTCTGTAAAAACATTTTTGTAATATTTTGAATGAATTTATATGTGTTATTTTCCATGTTCTGTGATTAAAATATTACTTTAATAAATAAATCTGTTTAATTAATCTGTTTCGTTCAAATACACCAATATATATTACCCATATTCACTGAGAAATGGATAAAGACATTCATTTTCAAAATGGGGTGTACAGCTAATATGAATATGCTGAGCACTGTAGCTGCAGCTCTGTTCATGGAGATGTTTCTGTTTGTTTTCTTCATTTTAGAAAAACCCAAGAAAGGAAGGAAAGGCAAAAGAGTCTCTGCTTTCTTTAAGAGAGTATGGAAGGCTGCAAAGCGCCATTTCCTGTGCTGTGACACAGATATAGTCCAGCATCTTACACCACAACCTGAGCCAGAGCCCGAGCCAGAGTCAGAGCCGGAGCCCGAACTGGAAGATGAAGCGGACCCTGAGGCAGTGCCAGTTGAAGTTACGCCTAGAAGCGCAGAACCAGCTGACCCTGAGTCAGTGTGTCTGCCAGGCCAGCTTCCTGAGGAGCCTAAAGAGGCTTCTGGGGTCACTCTTGGTAAGTCATCACTTCCTTCTATTTTCTGTAATTCATAAATAATATAAATTAGTAATCAATGTACTCCTGCAATTCTGATGGAAGTTACTGCTTTTAGCTCATTGCATTAGATCCAGATTCAAAGGATAGGAGTCATTTATTTGATCTGTTTCATACCAGACAATCCAAGTGAATCTCCCTGCTCTTTTTCTGTGTTTTTCAGGATTTGATCTGTCTCATTTTGAAGTAGGAGACTTGATTGGAGAAGGAACTTTTGCCAAGGTGTATGTGGCATCTCACAAACGTGACAAAAGTGAAAAGGTAGAGAACTATTTTTTAAATTCAGCCAACATTTTCCTGCTGATTATTTAATATAACTAATTTGTTGACTTTAATTTAATTTCTTGTTGTTTTTCCGCAGGTTGCCCTGAAGTGGATCAAGAAGCGCAAACAGGACCGTTATCTCAACATTGTAAGTTGAATATTTCACACAACAGTGAAAATGTGCTGACCCTTTACTCATGCTTCACTTGTCCCGTACCTGTCTGGACCACTGAACTCAAACTCAAAAGCAGATATGTTGGAAAGAGGTAGCCACTGACTTCCATTGTAGAAAAAGAAAATGCTTATGAAGTCAATGCTTACTGGTTTTCAACATTCTTCAAAATGTCTTCTTTTGTTTTCAGCAGAAGAAATAAACCCAGAGAGAAGTTTTGAACACATGAATGTAGGGCTGTAGAATTAATTAAAATTCATTTAACATTAATGGAGATCAAGATGATCATTGCGTCATATCCCGGCCCCTTGTAAAGCAGTCTGCATTCATTTCTACACAAAGCTCAGTTTCACATGGAAATCAGTGAAATCATGTAGCGTGACTTTTGCAGCAAGGGATGTGCTTGATTTATTAGAGTGTCTATGATTCATTCATGTCTTCTATAGTGCTAAAGAGAGCTTGTGCTGTTGTGTGCATGTGCTCAGCCTCAGACGGACAGAACACACACATGTAGAGTCCTCTTTTAGCTTAAACTGCATGACTAAATGCTCAAATACAAGCAAAAATGTGTCAACATGGAGCTTAGTGATTACTCACTTTGTGACAAGTGTTTGTTACTGTACTTTGTCTCATTTTGCTTTGGTAATATCTTTGAAATCTGTTTTTTTTTCTAGGATGGTCATTCCACACCTGTGCTTGCAGAAGTGGCAATGATGCTTAGGCTGATGAATGCTCCGCAATGTCCAAACATCATCGGATTACATGACTGGGTTGAGAATAAGAACAATGTCATTCTCAGTCTGGAGTATGCAGAGTCATGCCAGACCTTGTATGAGTACATCAGAGAAACAAAGGACATTGGTGAAAACCAAGCACTCCAGTTAATGCAACAGTTCATCCGAGCTGTAATGTTTTGCGCTGAGCGTGGAGTTTTCCATGGTGATATACACACGGCGAACATCCTGGTGACTAAACCCCAATTAGAGCTCAAATTGATTGACTTTGGTTGTGCTCAGCAAATTACCCACAAGCCTTTCAGTAGCAGTAAATATCAAGGTGAGTTGGCTTTTTGTGTTAGTTTCTTTGGTCACAGTATTGTCTTATGAAATGACTGAATTCTGAAAATGTCTCTCTTACAGGAGCCAGATATTACACGCCACCTGAGGTTTTACAGTGTCGCGCATTCCATGCTAACCCGGCATATGTCTGGACAATAGGCATCGTTATGTATGAAATATTGCATAGACGAATGGCCTTTTATACCAGACAATCAATAATATCTGGCTGCATTCAGATACACCCCAGGTTATCTTCAGGTAAGCAGACACCTCTGAACAATCTCAGCCTCAGTGACAGAAAAAATATGTTCACGAGTAAAAAGGATTAAATATAATGGTTACAGGCACTGTAGATATTAAAGTCATTTAATTGTGGATGTTGTGTAATTTGATGTAGTAAGATTTAAACACCTTCATGAATCTTGAGTATGCAGACATATTTCACACTCTCTGTGACACTTTTCAGAATGCCGGAACCTGATTTCCAAGTGTTTGATCCGTAACCCAGTTAAACGGCTACAGTTACATCAGGTTGAAAAGCACTGGTGGTTCAATCCAACGAGCCCAAATCCTGTGCAGCAGCCAGACAAGAGGAGGTAGAGGAACACACCGAGTTTTATTTGACAGCCCTTCATTTTACTGTTTAAATAACTTTGTGTTATTTCTGATTGTTTTTCTTCATTTTAGAAAAAAACTAAAGAAGTGAGGAGGAGGAAAGCACCATTTCCAGAAATTTCACAAGACTGTTAAAGTTATTAATTACTCCCTCATGTCATTCCAAACCCAGAAGACCTTACTTTTCTTCAGTGTCAGTTCATGATGTGTGTTGATGAGAGCTCTGTCCTGCACTGTATGTGTGTCCACTGCTGACGTTTACCTTAGGTGTGCCCACGCTTTGTTTAAATCAGAGGAAGTCGCGCAGGCCTCTGGGTTAAACGTCAGCAGTGCAACACACATACAGTGCACTGGGCTCTGATGAATGTGCGGTTTGAGGGTCAGAGAGCTCTCAGATTTCATCTAAAATGTTTTAATTTGTGTTCTCAATATGAACTAAACATGAATATGAACTAAGGACATGAGGTGACTAATTAATGACAATAATGGTAATTAATGGTGCCTAGACTGCAGCTCTGCACAAGAAGTTTGGCCAGAGGAGAAATGGTCGTGCCCAACTGAGCCTGGTTTCTCTTGAGGTTTTTTCCTTCACTTTAGTCAGTTGGTGAAATTTTGTTCCTCGCCACTGTCGCCGCTGGCTTGCTTGGTTGGGACTTGCGGAGCTGCGCATCGATGGATTTGCTTTTCAGTGTTTGGACTTTCAGCAGAGACAATCAAACCACACTGAACTGAACTGAACTTCAACTCTGAAACTGGACTGACACAGTTTCAATGTTCTTCTATGTTAAACTGCTTTGACACAATCCACATTGTAAAAGCGCTGAAATGAAGATGAATTGAACTGAATTAATGACAAAACTCCATTAGGAAGTCCAGTGCTGTCACAGTTTTCTCCTCTAAAGTGTCATCAAAGATCTGCTCAACTATTGTCTACCTCATAAATGAATCTGGTGTTCTGTCATAAGAGAGACTGATTGTTTTATAATTAAGTGTTCATAATTGTTTTGTAATGAATTGTTCTTTGAATTGTTTTGTAATGAATTGTTCTTTGAATTGTTTTGTAATGAATTGTTCTTTGAATTGTTTTGTAATGAATTGCTTTTCATTAAAATCCTGTGAATCAAACTGAAGCTCTGATCATCATTTCTGTGAGTTTTCTAAATGACTCCTTACTCAATTAAAGAGATAGTTCTCCCTAAACTATTTACTCAAGTGGTTCCACACCCATGAGTTTCTTTCTTCTGTTGAACACTAAAGAAGATACTCTGAAGAAATCTGAAAATCTGTAACCATTGATGTCCATAGTAGGAAAACAAATACAATGGAAGTCAATAGTTACAGGTTTCCAGCATTTTTCAAAATACCTTCTTTTGTGTATAACAGAAGAAACTCATAGTAAGGGCTGAGTAAAGATGACAGAATATTCATTATTGGGTGAAGGAATCTCTAACAAACCAGTAGTGCCATATACTATGTTTACCATGATTTAACACACATTTGTGGAGACTGTTTAGCCAAATGGAACCACAGAGAAGGTTTCGCTATTAGACAATATGTTGTTTTACATTACAATATCATATACAGTACTAATACAACAAATAGTGTACTGGACTAATCTTTTATTTAAACAGCAGAGTTTCAGTCTGTTAAACTGTAGACTCAAACGACTAAATCTCAAATCACAAACTGAAAATAAAAGTATAAATGTGTGTGATTGGACTCCAGTGTGTGTTGGAGCTTTTCTTTATCACGGTTAAAACGGTGAGTGAACATCACACAAGTGAACTCTGTCAGATCTGTTGTTCATATATATTTCCCCCCTGGTACAGTCAAGATTGCAGACCACCCTTTGAGACTACAAATTGTCCAAACTTTGACAATCTCAGTGTAAAGCAACAGTTTTACACTTTTTAGAGCAGGGGTCACCAAACTTGTTCCTGGAGGGCCGGTGTCCTGCAGATTTTAGCTCCAACCCTAATCAAACACACCTGAATGAGCTTATCAAGGTCTTACAAGGTATACTTGAAACATCCAGCCAGGTGTGTTGAGGCAAGTTGGAGCTAAACCCTGCAGGGACACCGGCCCTCCAGGACCGAGATTGGTGACCCCTGGTTTAGAGTAACTGGACTGTGTTTGACAGCTTTACGGCTACAAGAGAAGTTCCTGAATACCTAACGTCTGCTTTTTAGAAGATACACTGCATAGCTCATTCCTGTCTGTTCTTCATTGTCCAGCAACATTACGACAAAATCTACAAAATTAATAAAGAGAAACATGTTAAATCAGTATTGAAAGAAACATAAGAGACCAGTCAATTACATTACAGCATCTTTTAGATAACCAACAATAACTTTTAAATTGATTTCTGTCCTAAATTTAAATGTGTGAATGTAAAGGAATAAAGATAACAATTGTGCTCAAAATAAATGAAATGATTTATATGTCCTCCTTGTTTATTTGTGCATCACTACTGACAGATATCTAGTCGAATGTTACTCGCAGTTCATCAGTCTTGCAGTAGCCCAAAATACATTGTTAGGTCAAAATCATTAATTTATCTCTTATGCTGAAAATCATTAGAAGTAAAGAGCATTCATTCGTTTTCTTTTTGGCTGCAACCCAGTACTGGAAAACAACCATCCAGAGTAAAGATCATATTCCATTAATATATATATATATAAATTGTGATTAAAGATATCTATAAATGATATTTTTACTGACAAAATCTAAATAGAGACATCTCAAATGACTATTTTACCGATGGATGCTCTCCCATGGGCAGCTCTGCTTGTTACATTTGGCCAGTGGAAAACTTCTGTTTGTTGGCCGGGCTGAGCCTGGTTTCTCCAAATGCTTGTTCTTCACTTCTGTCAATTGGTGGAGTTTTGCTTCCACTGGCATATCTGACTTCCTTGGTTGGGGTTGCTGGAGCACTAGGAAAGCGCTACAGAAATAGAGATGAGCTGAAACTGAATTCATTAAATTCATTCATTTTCTTTTCAGCTTAGTCCCTTTATTAATCAAGGGTTGCCACAGCAGAATGAACCGTCAACTTATCCAGCACATGTTTTACGCAGCGGATCCATACACACTCATTGACACACATACACTACGAACAATTTAACTTACCCAATTCTCCTGTACCGCATGTTTTTGGACTGTGGGGGAAACTGGAGCACCCGGATGAAACCCACACGAACACGGGGAGAACATGCAAACTCCACACAGTAACGCCAACTGACCCAGCCGAGGCTCGAACCAGCTACCTTCTTGCTGTGAGGCGACAGCACTGCCGAATGTGCCACTGCTTCGCCTCCATTAAATTAGTGCTTGTAAAAATTGTAATGTATTAGAAGAAAAGCAGAAATGAAGCTACAAGAGGACGGAGTCAGATGAGCTAGAGATGTCTGGTTACACTTAGTTTGGTCTTTTTAATGCACTGAGTCACATTAAGCATTCAACTTAATTAATTAATTAAAGGAAAATGCTAATTACTTCTAAATACTTCAGATATAGTCTGACCCATTGTCATAAGGTGCTCAGCATAAATGACTTCACCATATTTTTATCAATTTCTCAGCGAGTCAATATATGCTGGAGCATTTAAACAAAACACTTTTATTAAGCAGATATATTCATAAAAATAAGAGTTCTGCTCATAAATTTAAACAAATTATTACCAAAAAAATTCAACTTTAAATTTAATATTTAACATGTTTTTCTTGATTTTTCACTTGTATTATATTTTTATTTAATGTTCCTTCCCAACATATTAATTTGAGTGTACACATTTTTGGACAGTGACCTTAAGTTTTTTTTGTGGATTAGTTCCAGTTTTGGCTTTGGCACTGACTAATCTAACGTATGTGCACAAATATATTATTGTAAAGTATACTATAGAAATAAATAGTAAGAAGAGAGATCTGTGAGGGGTGTACCAACACAATCTTACGGCAATTCGTAGCTTTTTGATTTAGTGGCTAATTCTTAATTTCGTATGAATTCGTACGATCTAATTCGTACAATTTAGTACGATTTGCTCATCCCTGAATGACGAATTTTAATTAAATTATAAATAATAATTATTTTAAATAAATGAACACAGATGGCAAAAGTACACACATCCTTTACTCAAGTAGAAGTACAGATACTCATGTTTAAAACGACTCTGGTAAAAGTTAAAGTACTGACTACACTTTTATACTCAAGTGAAAGTAAAGAAGTACAGCCTGAAATAAGTACTTAAGTATAAAGTATTCATTACTATACCTGTTTTAGTTTCACAGCGGTAACCACACTGCACATCATGTATACATCTATACAAAATAACTTACATTTCTAATTTTTCGGTAAAGATTTTGTGGCCAATTTTCAGCTACAAACTATACAACCAACATAACTCAACAATATTGTCCAATAACACTGCTCAAAAAGTTGCCCCATGTATCATTACCTGGACACAAAACATAACTTTACACCATCCTACATATACAGTAGACTAAAATAACCTAATGTAAAACTAAAGTGGCTTTCCCTGTACATTATCCACAACAATATAGACTTTATTTACATCTATGTTGTTACTATTTCAATCAAAGATTTAAACACATTACCATTGATGCAGCACCTAACAACTGAGGTTAACAATAAATATTTGAGCGAGTCATTCCTAACGAGTCAATTAATTTATGAATGAGCCATTTTAAATGAATCTGAATAAACAATTCAGTGACAGAGATAAAGATGTGCCGCCACCCATAACAGGGGCGTAGCAATCGGGGGGGACGGGGGGATGCGTCCCCCTCACTTTTAGAGACAGACGACTTAGAAACAGCTGATTAAGAATGTAAACCTTTGGATTTCATATAGCCGTCCCCCCCACTTTTAAAATGTCCACTACGCCCCTGGGTTCAGTGATTGTGAGGTTCAGCATTTCTTCACTGGGAAAATTCAGTTTTTTATTTTAGCTCCCTCTAGAGGTAGTTGAAACGCTTGCCGTAACAAGGACATCAAGTAGGCCTATCTAACTGCTATCGACTGATGATATTACAACAACAAAAATGCTTTGTGCCAACAGTAACATACAGTATAATATAAATGACTTACTTTTACCTTTAAAACTATTAGTTTAAGGAAGAACTGAAATAACGCCTCAGCTATCGCTTCTGAGAATTTGCTGTTTACTATTTAGTAAGCCGTTTTTTTGGTCATAGTCATTTTGTGACTAAAAATTACATCGCCACACTGGTTTTTTGTACACTTCCAATAAACTGAACAAGCCACTTCCACTAAACTGTGACTAATTATACACTGTAGTACCATAAACATCCTTATGTGTGACTCCTCATGATCAGCAACTCTTATAAACTGCGAAACCCAGTAACCAACCACAGCTGATATGGTCTGTCTTTACACCATTGTAGTCAATGGAAAGGCATTTTTGGTCTGCTCATAAAAAAAACTCAGTCTAAACTACGTGAAACAAACCTCATCACTGAAACAACAATGCAGAAAATGTTCATGCTCCCTAAAGTATACAATTACTGGGATTTTAAAAAGAGTAAAATAAAATAAGATCATGATAGATATGATAGGATCACGATTAGTATTAGTAAGATAAGATAAAGGTCCTGTAAAGTGACTCAAAACATTTAGAGCTATTTAATATATTGACTTTATATACACTAACATGAGGCCTGGACATATTAAGTAGCCCCTCCCCTTTATAAAATAAAATAGCAAGTAGCATTTCATTTATCATAACTCAGCCAGATCTCTTGACCATGGTAAAGTCACATTTGACAGCTTATAATGCTATCCTTCCCCTAATCTGCATATTACTTTAATTTACACTCACCGGTCACTTTATTAGTACCGGGTTGGACCCCCTTTTGCCTTCAGAACTGCTTTAATCAATGATGTGAATCTCCCGTTCCACCACATCCGAAAAATGCTCCATTGGATTAAGTCTGGTGACTGTGGAGGCCATTTGAGTACAGTGAACTTATTGTCATGTTCAAGAAACCAGTCTGTGATGATTTGTGCTTTTTGACATGGCGCATTATCCTGCTGGAAGTCATCAGAAGATGGGCACACTGTGGTCATAAAGGGATGGACAATCTTCTATCATCCAATTTTGGTGAACCTGTGTGGACTGTAGCCTCAGTTTCCTGTACTTAGCTGACACGAGTGGCACGAGGTGTGGTCTTCTGCTGCTGTAGCCCATCCACCTCAAGGTTGGACGTGTTGAGCATTCAGAGATGCTCTTCTGCATACCTCGATTGTAACAAGTGGTTATTTGAGTTGCTGTCGCCTTTCTATCAGCTTGAACCAGTCTGGCCATTCTCCTCTGACCTCTGGCATCAACAAGGCATTTGTGCCTACAGAACTGCCACTCACTGGATAGTTTATCCTTTTTGGACCATTCTCTATAAACCCTAGAGATGGCCGTGCGTGAAAATCCCAGCAATCTCAGCAGTTTCTGAAATACTCAGACCAGCCCATCTGACACCAATAACCATGCCACATTCAAAGTCACTTAAATCACCTTTCTCCCCCATTTTAATACTCAGTTTGAACTGTAGCAGATCAGATCTTGTTGAACATGTCTACAAGCCTAAAAGCATTGAGTTGCTGTCATGTGATTGGCTGATTAGAAATTTGTGTTAACAAGCAGTTAGACAGGTTTATCTAATAAAGTGGCCGCTGAGTGTATATTTTTCAGTTTAGAATTCAAATGGGTTCAATGTGCTTTGTGATTGTGCCAATTTGGGCATATGATCTGCTGTACTTTGTTGTCCTCTACATTGCAATACCAAGTCACTGCATCTACTTTACTCTTTAAGGGTGTGATGCTTTAGATGCACATTTGATAGGACAGAAAATCTTCATAATGAGCTGAAGTGCTAACGCAGATTTATGTCATCAATATTGTTGATCCATGTTGGCAGAAATGAGAGGCTGTACATTTTTATTACATATATATTCTAAATACAAACTTAGTTATGGAGCAAACTAACTTTTATTTAAATGTGTGCAAACATATTCATACTAAAAGCCAAAAACACACATTTTGATTTAATGGGAACTTTATAAGTTTGAGAGAGAAAGCAAAGAATGTCTATGACTGATAATAGATGGAAAATTGCATAGCTTTTCTGATTGACCAGTAATAAAAACATATTTATTGGTACTTTAAATCAGTCAACATGGATATGACAAAGCATCCAGAAAAAGGAGGTGTGTCTAATTTGGAGGTTAAAGTCCTTAGGAAGCTTGAAAAGGAAGTACTCTGTCTAATTATTCATGGTATGATAACAATGCCATCTCTAGAATTGATTGATTTTTTTATTGGTTAACAATGTGTGTGTGCAGCTGTTTAATAAGTAATGAATTTGAAAAGTTTTCTCTCCTTGACTACATAAACTTTTAGTCCTCCAAAACCTTCATAGTGCTGCACTGAACCTGACAGTAGTGTTTTTAAGCTATTACAAAGTTTTTTCCTCAAAAGGAAAGAAAAATTGCCCACCTCCTGTCAAAATAAAACATAATAAAAGATGCAGTATGCATATTATAATGCTTGGCGAATCTGGGCTATAATTGCAGACTAATAATCTAACATTTTATTGCATACTCAGCATCCTTAACTGAAATGTCTGGAAATGTGTAGTACTGTAAAACTTCTCATGCCTAGTAGTTGAAAAACCACATGTATTTACTTAAATTTTCCTCTATATCATGAATCGGTTTCTTTAAAGGGCACCTATGATGAAAATCATCTTGGACAGAACTGTGTGCAGGTATAGTGTGTCCACAGTCATATTGGGGTGATATAAACACAAAAAGTCTCTTTGTAAAAAATTCCTGACGTTAAAACAGGATTCAAATACCTCCTATTTTGAGGCCCACCACAACATGACGTATAGGAGTGGGGTTTCCTCGCCCATCGATTTGATTGCGAGCGATACAACAACATTGTGTGTGACTCATCATTGCAGAAAGGCTTGAATTAACTCCACAACAAATATACCAAATAATCGTTGGAAAAGTTCTTGCTGTAGTAAGGGAGATCTGCTTCATTCTTGTCTGTCACTGTGCTGTTTGTCTACGTGAAGGCTATGGCTCTGACACGCACATGGGAATGGTGGGCAGAGAAAACCAACTCATTCACATTAAAGGCACAGGCAACAAAAACAGCTACAATGTTATAACTGCTCAAATCTCCCAGATTTAAAAAGGTATACTAAATAAACCGATGGGTGTTTTGAGCTGAAACTTTACAGACAAATTCTGGAGACACAAAATACTTATCTTACATCTTGAAAAAGGCGTAATATAGCCCCTTAAATATTTTTCTAGCTTTTTGTTGTTGTTGTTGTCATTTTGACAAGTAAGAAACATAGCTTGTTTGATCTAGTTTAATTCTCAAATTTTAATTTAAAAATAAAATTAAGTTTACTTGTAGCTTTTAAAAATTCTGAGTAATCTTTAACTTTGCTGACATAGTATTTGAGTGTAATTCGCTATTGCACAAGCATCAGTGCGGTACTGGTGTTGTATCCCCATAATATGTGATGTTTTATAAACAAATTTTGTGAGGAGCACGCGCAGAAGTTTCAGTATCAAATACGTCATTGACAATTATTCAATTATCCAATCAGTTCCTGACCAAACCCCTATATATACCAAAGCTGTCTTACCTGCAGCATCTTACGATTTTAGCATCCCTCCACCACCCCGTCACCTCACCTCTTAAGCATTACAATCCCGGGGGGAGCGTTCTGGGGCCGGGCTAGAAACTTCACTCAAATCCCAATTCCTCTCTGTTTCCTGATAAGGGGAATAACTCGAGTTTGGGTGTCTTCCCCGAGCTCAGAGCCCTCTCCCCGGACAGCACGCCAAATACACTTTATTCTGAAACTATTGCAAGTGTGAACTCGTGAAATGGCCCTAATACCACTCACCAACATGTTAAAAAACGAATTGTTACAGTATAAAGTCCATGCTAGATTGGATTATGATTTCTGATTGTGATTCTGACTGTGCATCTAAACCCACGGAACATCCATCTTCAAATGATGCATTGTAATGGAATAGGGGCTGATTATGAGGGAACTGTCTGTGCCTTTTCATCCTCTAATCTTCCACTCAATGACACTGGAGTGAATGAACGCCTGTGTCCGCAGCTCCACAGCGGAAGTTCCTCGTCCAGACACGTCGTCTCTCTGTGGTTGTCTCTCTGTGGTTTGGCTGATCGCTGGCAGAAATGGGATTAACAGTGTTTTCATACAATGGTGCCTCTCACATGACATCATGCTGACATTTTGCTCTGCATTGAATACCTTTTCAGACAAAGGCAGCAGCGATCTAAACTGATCAAACAGAAATTGTCCTTTATCTGATTGTCCATTTACCTCCATTAACTCCCCACGCCAGAAAGGAGAAAACATTTTCCTATTAGAATTCATGTCAGTCTACATCTACTAAAACATTCTTTAATTTTTTTTTTTAGCTGAACACCTTAATTCTGTTAAATAACCGTCTGAAGGATATTGCAGACAAAACCAAAAAGCACTTTCTTGGTCTGGCAAGCTCTAATCAGATTGGCTGACTGTTTGCAGATTTCAGGAATAATGGAGTAGGCTTTCTCCCCAAGTCTGTCAGAAAACCAAGCCATATTAGCAATTTACAATAAGCATTTGTTTTAACTTATATACTACTTATATACTTATAATACTTGTAACTAAACTAATAGTTTAGACAATATGTTTGGGAAATAAATTGTTGGTATTTTTTCTTCCCCATCTGGCTTCTCCAGTTTATTTTTGAAACAGATGTACAAATGTTTTTAGAAATATCTGAGACTTCTGATTCATTAGCGCCTAATATCAAAGTGCCTTCAAATAATTTGCTACAAGCCAGAGTGTTAATAATGTATTGTTATTATCATTCATTCATTTTCTACCTTCATTCATTCTTAGTCCCTTTATTAATCTGTGGTCGCCACAGCAGAATGAACCGCCAACTTATCCAGCATATGTTTTACGCAGCGGATGACCTTCCAGCTGCAACCCCTTCCTGTGAAACATCCATACACAGTTTGTAAGATCAAGAAGCATGATGAGTTATTTTGTATAACAAAAATTAGTTTTACAAAAATTAACTATTTTAGGTGGCTCAGTGGTTTGCACTGATGCCTCACAGCAAGAAAGTCGCTGGTTCAAGTCCCAGCTGGGTCAGTTGGCATTTCTGTGTGGAGATTTTATGTTCTTCCTGTGTTGGTGGGGCTTTCCTCTGGGTGTTCCGGTTCCCCCGTCCAAAGACATGCGCTATAGGTGAATTGAATAAACTAAATTGGCCGTAGTGTATGTGTGTGAATGAGTGTGTTTGGGTGTTTGCCAGAACTGGGTTGCAGATAGAAGGGTATCCGCTGTGTAAAACATATGCTGGATAAGTAGGCGGTTCATTCCACTGTGGCGACCCCTAATGAATAAAGTGAGACTGTCCTCGCTGCAGCCCGCAGCTTGATGATGTAGTTGACCAGGTCTGCTACGTAGTTGACGATCGCCTACACCTCCTCCTCCCCTAAACCCAACCATCACAGTTGCATGGGGGCTACCTTAGTGGGCGCCGCTGGTCCACTACGTAGTTGACGATCGCCTACATCTCCCACTACCCTAAACCCAGCCATCACAGTAGCAAGGGCGTTACCTTAGTGGGTGGTACAAGGTCCGCTACATAGTTGACGATCGCCTACATCATTAACCTGCGGGCTGCAGAGAGGACATCTTGAATAAAGGGACTAAACTAGAGGAAAATGAATGAATGAACTATGGTTTTACTACAAAAAACAAACTAACAAACAAACAAACAAAAACATAATGATATAACTGTGACCACTGTGACAACAAATTCGCTATGGTTTTTCTACACTAAGCACATTTTTAATTGCATTTATGCTATGGATGCTATTATATGAATGAATTTCCTTAAGAATTAGTGTATCTATCTAACTAACTAATTAACATTTAATCATTGTATATTTGTAGTAAATACGTGGTTAACAAATGGTAATACACCAAATATGGTTATAATAGAATGTTTGTTTTTGCTGCGCAGTTTTTGTTTTTTTGCTGCATGTTTACATTTTTTATGTAAAACTTTTATAATTTAATGTAAAAATAGGGTGGATAAACCATATCTTTAAGAAATGAACCATGGTTTTATTACAGTATAGTGTTACTATATTACCATTACCAAGAAACCATATTTCTTGACTTATTGATTTGCATTTGTAAAACCATGGTTGTCTAGCTTAGTTTCCGAACACAAAGCTCTTGCACTTTACATATAAAGCATAATTGAATTGTTAGAAAATAATGCACACCCAAAGTGATGCAAAATCAAACTGATCAGAGAATGAGAGAGAGAGAAAGAGAGTGATGCAGTTTATATTACACAAACATAAACAGTTTAAATTATATATCTTTTTTTTCAAGTCATTGACCTTCAAACAGCTCATGTATGTAGGACTTCTCAGGCCTGTAGCCAGGGGGGTTCGGGTGGGTCTTTAGAACTCACTAGACAAAGGTCCAGAATCTGTCCCATGCATGAACTAATTTGTCCTATTTTGACTGCTATGCCATCATAAATAGTGAAAATAACCCATCAAAAAGGTTTTAAGACCAAGTGGAATCCTCTGTTGGCTGTTGCTTCAGTGTGACTTTTATTTTTCAAGAGTTCAACATCCAGCTGTGCAAGAAAACATACAATCTGACGTAAGAGAACTCTTCTTTCACTACTGTGCGGTTTTTAAATTGAGAAAATATTTTACAAGTAACGTTTAAAGCAGCCATTATTAAAATTAATTTGAGTACCATTTTATGATTGTTATCCATGAATTTTCAAATGTACTTTTTTGGTTATCATGATCATCCGACAATCTGTTTCAGCTAAAGTTGTGCTCAAAATGTCACTAAACTGCAGTATTTAAATCTTATGTTTAAATAGTATCCCAAATGAGGCCTATAACTGCAATAAGCTCCACTTTTTTTGAGAAAAAAAGAACCACCCTTTTCACTTGGCTGGCTACGGGCCTGATTCGTCTTTTTTTTTCAACCATAGCATTTGATTGTGCTTTTATTTTTGACTGTTGTAGGTTGTGAAATATCTGAAATCAATTAGCGTAGTGATATGGAACTGCAATGTTGTCAAGACCTGCCTACCTTAGCTGAAAATAATTGCACACCTGTTTACCAGTCAGTCACTAGCAAGCATTCAACATCCCGATAGTAGCCTATAAACACTTATTTCAAAGCAGGAAGTAGGTTGTTACCAAAAAAACAGTTACAGGGGTGAAAAACTCCCATGTGGGGATTACAAATTACGTCGCTGGTCAAGAAGTCTGACATCGGAGTTTAAATTGTAGAGGTGCAGTTCCACAAGTGAGCGCGCGATGTCGCTGTGGGACGCGTCGTCGACACTGCAGCAAGGTGGATGGGGATGGGGATGGTCCAGCAGGGTAGAGGAGGAGAGAGAGGGAGAGAGCAGTCGCTGCCGCCGCCGCTGCTGCTGCTGCTGTGTCCGTGGCTTCCCACCGCGGTTTTCCGGTCTCCTTCTATACCCACGGGTTTTCCTTGGATACCTAGCGGATGCTATCCTTTCCCTCCAGCGTCGCTTCAGCGTTCAATGCCAGCCTTTGGGAATGATTTCTGTGTGTTGCTCGCTGTGAATATTCGGCATTAATCGGGGAGGGGGAAGCGGAGAAGAGCGTTGTTCCTCTGGACATTATTCGGTAAGCGCAATGTCATTCCAGTTGCATTTCCAGCTGTCACATTCCCCACCTACAACCACGATATCTTGCCAAGAAAACGGTCGAAACAGTTGCGAGACCCCAGGTTTTAGCAGCGCGTGTTGTGTGTTTATTAGCATGTGGATGTCGCTGCATTTTTGTGTAGGGCTTTTATCGCATTTATTGCTCGTATGAGCGCAGGCTGGAAACTGAAAATGGAATCCATTAGAGCATCATTCTCCATCCAAGACGGATGGGAGGGGGAGCGAGAGCACAGAAAACCTATTACTTCCCTATTGACCTAAATTTCAATGATGTATTTATAAGATTACACTAGTCCACGGACACAACCGCTGCTTCTTTGTTTAGTTTTACAGCGTGTTCTCGCAAAACGTTTTGAAAAGCCAACTGTCAGGGTCTTTGCTTGAAGCAGTCTTTGCTTGCATCATTTGTGTCCATTCATTTTGAATTTCTTGATATGCTGGCTATTAGGCTTAGTTTTTTCTAGCATTACCGCCGAAAATGTGCATTTATGACAACTACATTGACAAATTATTTTTAAAATACCATTAAGGAGACGTTTTGAGTATGAAATAAGAATAAAGCTTATTAGTTGAGGTGTGCTGATGTGGAAATGGGAGGGCTGTGTGTGGCTTCACTGACCGCCACTCTCTGCACTTGCTTAGGTGAGGCCGACTTGAAGAGAATAAATAATAATTCAGCTTTTTTAGAAGCAGTTAGGCCCTTATGCTGTGATTATTCATTTTTATGTGAATAAAATGTTACATATAATGTTTTTAGATGTTGGTGTTTAATTCAGCACAAGCAGTTGTTTATTGACATCTTTCCTTATTGGATTTTTGATAGTTTGTTTTTCGAAAAACCTGCTGTTGTTGCAAGAACTTCACTGTGAAAATACTGTCTAACAGAAATCTTTTACATTAAAAACAAACTCTTTGATGTTTAGTAAAGTGAATTCAACAGAGTTCTGGGAATTCCTCTTTTTCGATATTTTGTTGAGCAAAACGTAATGTTTTTTATTCTATGAACTGGTGATAATTTAAAAATATCAATGTTTTCATTTATAGCATAAAATATCATAAAAAGGTGTGATGTTTTCACATTTGTATTTATGACAATACAAAACATCTTTTTCTTAAGAATAGTTAAGAAGTAAAAAAAAAGTTGGATTATTAACCCTTTTTTTAATCACAAAAAGTTAAAGCATTCTTACATATTTTTCTGGAAATGTCAACCTTGCCATGAAAAACATTAAGTTTCCACCAAAATAGTACTGTAAAAATACTCAAAAATGTGTCTCTCAATGTTTTTAACCAATTATATTTGATTTACCAAAGTCACACAAGTACCAATTTTACATCGGTCACATCCATAACGAAGAGGTGTCACATCCATAATGCGGCTTTTTCCTCATGAATGCAATAATGTAAAATAAAATCAATAATTTTTGTTCTATAGTGAGTTAACTCTTATCCTTTAGATTAGCATTATTTCTTTTGGGTTGTGCAGTTTAATTCACAGAATTTCTACAAAGTATGTTGTAGACCGTAAACTCGCAGGCTTTTTTGGTCACATCCGTAACGCATGTTTATTTTCCTCATTTAAATAAAAAAAATATGTTTAGAGATTGATATTTTTCTGATCCTATAACTCTGTGGTTAGTAGTTTTAGAAAACATAAACAGATTTTCAATATAATGTTAACATACTTTCTTTGTGTATTTATGTTTTGAATTTTTACTGCAAATGTCACATCCATAATGCTGGAATTGCTCATATCTCAAATCCATACCTACTAAATATATTAAAAAGCAGAGAAGCTGAGAGTTTTCAAGCGGTCTGTTTTTTTTCTCCCATGTGTAGTGATGAAGTGTGACTGCATTGGTGTGATTTACAGGTGCATTAATGCACAAAAGTACTTTTCTGCTGGAAAAAATCAAGAGAGATATAATGAGAGAGATGGAGAGAGATTGAAAGAGAGAGAGAATATTGATCGCTCAGGGGATCGGGCATTCTCAGGTTGATCATAAATTATACATTGCATATGGAATTTTTTGTGCAGAAAGGTTTCAGCAGACCTGGCCCTGGCATTCAACATTTTAATGTCCTGATGCACCCACACTAAGAGTGTGCTCTCAGAGAGCAACAGTGCATGACTGTGAAATATTGTATGCATGCTGGTATTAACCTGCTCGCTATATGGATGCATATGATTTAGAATGGGGGAGCTGTGTATGCATTTTGTAAAAGGTTGTGTATACTCGAAGGCCTAGTGGAGGTATGGCAAAAAAAGCAGCTATTTATGCAATTTTGTGCAAAGACAAAATGCAACAACTCCCATAAACATTTATATAGTTAACCATTTGCACAATAACTGTTATTATACAGTAACTTGACTTTCCATCAAAGGCCCTGCAAATTCAGGAGAATGGATAGGTAGTCAATAGTTTAGACTTGGCACGAAGACACCACATTTGCACAATGCTAGTATTATTATTAATTATTAAAATGATGCGCATGCATCACATGAGTGCATTAGTTTATTAAAGGCTTTTTACAAACAACTTGTTATTTCTCATCATTATCCCAAAGCCACCCACCATAGGGTTTCAATGTTCTTCTGTTAGATCATTGTTTGCAATCAAAATGTTTAATGTTTCATTGAGCACTGAGAAATTCCATGCAAATGTCAACCTTGACATGAAAAAAAAAAGTTTTCACCAAAATAGAGAAACCCTTTCTACGTTTTTTGTGTAGGCTTGTATTTTACAGTACTGTTAAACAGGTAAAATGTCTCTGTTAATGTATTCAGAGAATTCAATTTGATTTACCCATCACACAAGTGGCAATTTCATATATGTCACATCCATAACAAAGCTTTTTTCTCATGAATGCAAACATGTAAAAATCAAATAAAATTTATATCTGTATTATTATTACATGTATATTATAATCTATATTTTTGTTCTATAGTGAGCCAACCCATCCTTTTGATTAGCATTACTTCTTTTGGGTTGTGCAGTTTAATTCACAGAATTTCTTTGTTGCATATTGTCGGCGCCATTGGTGTAGTGGTTAGTGCGTCGACACATGCACTCCAGTGCTCGCGACGACCCCAGTTCAATTCCTGCCTCACGGTCCTATGGCGATCCTTCCCCTCTCTCTGCTCCCCATGCTTTTCTGTCAACACTTTCTACTGTCCTGTCCATTAAAGGTGAAAACCCTGAAAAAAAAAAAGTATGTTGCATACTGGAAATGCGCATTTCCTTTTCCCCACATCGATAATGCATGTTTATTTCCCTCAATTAAACTACACAAAATGTTTACAGAATAATATTTTTCTGATCCCATAACTCTGTGGTTAGTAGTTTTGGAAAATATAAACAGATGTTTTAATATAATGTTAACATATAGACCATTTTGAGGGATATAAACAACAACAATAGTCCTAGTGTATTTCCTGTTATACATTTTTAATTTCCTCAGCTTCTGAGATTCCAAAAATATCTATCTATATATATTGATAAACAATGATTGCTGTTATAATGCTAAGTTATGATTGAATCAACTCTTGTTACAGTTAAGCAATAGTTTGACAACATGCAGGAAATGTTCATGGGCCAATGACATCACTAAAATGAAATGGTCTCTGTGAATTAATGTTTGAAATTTTTACTTTAAATGCCACATCCATAAGGCTGGATTTGCTCAACTGTGATTTCTGTTAGATTTATCTTGATCTATTAAGTTTATGTATCTGTTTTTTTTTTAAAGAAATATTTTGTTATTGATGCTAACATTCATACTTTTTATATAAAGAGTTTTTATTATTTCTCTTCTTTTATGCTCTTTTGTTAAATGAGAACAGAGTAAAACTCTATTGTGCTCATGTAGTGTTCAGTATTCTGTTCAGGACAAGGTAATAGACCTATTGATAAATATCAGACTTGACTCCAGCCACTTGGTATGGGCTGACTCAGTCTCCCTTTCTGATAATGACCCCAGAGATAAAGCTGGTGATGACACAGACATTTGCCATTGTTGTCATCTGAGTTGACACACACAGCTGATATGTAGTTAAAGCTGTCACGCAGGATAATATGAGAGCACATACATTTCCTTTATATTTTTTATGAATATGCCTACTGAAGATCTGCCAAATGGTGTCTTGAATTTTGATGAATCTTTGATGAATCACTTCGATTTGATGTGTTCACTTAATTTGGAGCTAGATACTACAGTTGTTAACCTCGGTGGATATTATTTGAGTGTTTGATTACTTGAGATGTGCACATGTTTGATTTTAGCTTTGCCTGTCATATTTGAAGACTAGTATATTTATAAATGATAGTCAGTTAATAGTTTTCACATGCCATAAACCCCAAAGAAGCACTCTCCTTAAGGGAAATACAAGGCTGTTTTTTGCTGATCATTAATTTTTTATTTATTGTTTTTATTAAGTTCGTAAAGGAAAAAGACCAAATTCCTTCCAGGAATTTGTTCTCTGCATCTCTAGCCATATGACTGAAAGCTACATATTTAGATTTCTGTGAAGTTCAGCAATTATTTTAACAACAAAACACTGCTTTCAGGATTTTACTGTGTAATCAATGCAGATACTTTTATGTGATGATGTCACACCACAGCGTCTTGCATCACAGTTATGTTTTATGAAAATTGGCTCAGAAATAGTTTAATATTGTGAAATTGATCGATTTCTGCCTTATGGCTGTAGGATCATTGTTTTGTACAGTGTAATGGCCTGGTTTACATATCATAAATTATAGATTCAGCACTTTGTTAGTACACCTTGCTAGTACACAGTTAATACCAGTTTTGCCTTCATAACTGCCTTAATTCTTTACACCGAAGGTGCTGGAAACATTCGTCAGAGATTTTTCTTCATATTGACATGATAGTATCATGCAGTACCTGAGATCAACTTCCCATTCATAAAGTGAATCTCCCTTTCATCACATCTCAAAAGCTCTCTATTGGACTGAGATCTGGTGAATGTGGAGGACATTGGAGTTGTGAACTCAAGTTCAAGAACCCAGTTTGAGATTATTTGAGCTTTGTGTTCCTGATGGAAGTAGCCTTCGCAAGATGAGTACACTGTGGTCATAAAGAAATGGAGGGTTCGGCTTCAGTACATTAAACAATGTTTAATTAGTAATAAGACAGCCAATCCCACACACCATTACACCATTACCCTGAACAAATGCAGGATGTATCAATGCTTTTTAGATGTTTATTCCAAATTCTGATCCTACCATCCAAATGTTACAATTAGGCATGGGACGACAAACGGTTTCAAGGTTTACTGAGGTCTGGAAAAAGTCAAGGTTTTAAAACCACAAAATTACGCTCTTATAGCATATTGATTTTTTAAATTGTTTTTTTTTTTTCATTTAGATTTTTAGGGCAACAGTATCTCCCCATCAAAAGCTACTGGTCAGCACACAATTAAGGAAACATTTGAAAAACAAATCGCTCATATATCAATATCCAAGCATGCTATGGACCTGAACAGTGCAGTGGCTTATTTATATTCAAAGAAAAGAAATATATCTAAAGATATCTGTGTTTTTGAAACTAATAAAGACAGATGAAGTCAGTGATTTATTTAAATTATTTAGGCTGACATGCTCAATTCTTCAAAATGTTTTAAATGTTTTCTTAAAATAAAATAAAATATATTGTGTTAAATGTGGGGGAAAAAGTTGCTGTTTTTTACTCAGACATTTCAAAAGAACAAATTTTAGAGCAGTAATTGCAATACATGATACTTTAAAACTGTGATATTTTTATCCATATATCGGCTTATGTCTAGTTGCAGTGTTCATTAGACCAGGACAACATTTTTCAATCTTCTATTGTCCAATTTTGGTGAGCTCGTGTGAATTAAATAAAGTTACTGTTGCCTTTCTATTAGCTTGATCCAGTCTGGCCATTCTCCTCCGACAGCTGGCGTCATCAAGAGACTTTGGTCTGCAGAAATGTCACTCTTTTCTAATTTTCAAACCATTCTCTGTAAACCCTAGAGATGGTTTTGTGTAAAAATCCTTGTAGATCAGTCTCTGAAATACTCAGACTGCCTGGCACCAACAACCATGGCACATTCAAAGTCACTTAAATCCCAATTCTGGTGCTTGGTTTGAATTTCAGTACATCAGACATTGAGTTGCTGCCACGTGATTGGCTAATTAGATGCAGTATTCACATTAATAATCAGCTGAAACTTTAAAGTGGCCAGTCAGTGTAACACCACAATATCAACTCAATTCATTTTTTCATTTCCATAAATCAACCGATTCTCTTTGTAGTCGTGAATTTGACAATAGTGGAATTATGACCATACAAAATCCTGTAGATATGGCTTTGAAGTTGGATATTCCTCTTGTGTTTATTTCTTACGTGCGCTAAGTTGTCTTACTGTTATTGGGGGAGGGGGGGGGGGGGGGTATTTTCCCGGCATTGCCTTGTACACATCAAGTGCTTGAGTGAGCGATCTTTCCTCAACTTCATTTAGCCAGTGTACCATGCAAACATCTTCTTATATGCACACGGCCAATGCACCGGGGAGCAGCCTTGCTTATGCACACACTGTCAGTGCTCCAGAAAAGACTTGATAGGAGGGCAGAAAATACATTCTTACCTGACTGCCTGGATTATACAGACCTGGAGTGAGGAGAGACAAGCTGTGCTCACTGAGCATTTGCACTTGTGATTAAGGAATCCACTGACACATGAAATATGAAATATGAGAGACAGCAGGGCCCTTGCGATCTATTTTTAGATTTGCCAACCAAAATAAATTCAAAAGGAAGGTTATTGTTGTTTTTGCAGATGCCATTATACCATTGTTTAAAGTTCCTCTAAACTCAACAGCAAAAGTTTGCTTTTAAACCCATATCTTGGATGTGCTTGATGAAAAAATGTGGGTATTTAGGCACAGTTTATTCAATAAAATGTCTGGGTCATGACCATGCTTTACAAATAGTACCATAACTTTTATACCATTGTATAACTGTAAATTATTTTAATATTAGATGAAATGCTTCATTCAGATGGTCAAATGCTTTTGTTTAATGAACATTAAACTGGACAATTGACTGTTGCCACTGGCAACCAATTTTCTAAATAACTGTACTATGCTTTTGCATTATAAGCTCTTTTGTATTCTTGCCTTGCACTATCAAATAATGTTAGTTTAAATCACTATGTCATGTCTATTCATGCTTTTATTTGATGCATTTATGTCAACAGGGTAATTTACTGCCACTCTAGGATAATACTAAAAAAAGTAATTTTATTTTGTTTACACATTTTTTTACACATTTATTTTACATTAAACATATTTTATGTTTATTTTGCAGTTACAAGGTTTCTTTGCATATTAAAATGTCCACAATTCACATCCTAAAAAGTTTTACAGTGTATCCGGAAAGTATTCTTAGCGCTTCACCTTTTCCACATTTATTTTCTCAAAATTCTACACACAATACTCCATACTGACAATGTGAAATTTTTTTTAACTTGTTGCAAATTTATTAAAAATAAAAAACCTGAAAAATCACATGTACATAAATATTTACTGCCTTTGCTCAATACTTTGTTGATGCACCTTTGGCAGCAATTACAGCCTCAAGTCTTTTTGAACATGATACTACAAGCTTGGCACACCTGTCTTGGGGAATGTTTGCCCATTCCTCTTTGCATTACCTCTCAAGCTCTATCAGGCTGGGAAGTGATGGTGTACAGCCATTTTCAGATCTCTCCAGAGATGTTCAATAGGATTTTGGTCTGGGCTCTGGCTGGGCCACTTAAGGACATTCACAGAGTTGTTGTGAAGCTACTCCATTGATATTTTGGCGGTGTGCTTTGGGTCATTGTCCTGCTGGAAGATGAACCGTCGCCCCAGACAGTCAAGAGCACTCTGAAGCAGGTTTTCATTCAGGATGAACCGTCATTCAGGTTTTCATTCAGGATGAACCGTCGCCCCAGACAGTCAAGAACACTCTGAAGCAGGTTTTCATTCAGGATGTCTCTTTACATTGCTGTATTCATCTTTCCCTCTATCCTGACTAGCCTTAAAGTTCCTGCTGCTGAAAAACATCCCCACAGCATGATGCTGCCACCACCATGCTTCACTGTAGGGATGCTATAGGGGTGCCTGGCCTCCAAAAATAACGCCTGGCATTCACTCCAAAGAGTTCAATTTTAGTCTCATCAGATTAGAGAATTTTGTTTCTTATAGTCTAAGAGTCCTTCAGATGCCTTTTGGCAAATTCCAGGCGGGCTGCTATGTGCTTCTGTGCTATGTGGCTTCTGTCTGGCCACTCTACCATACAGGTCTGATTGATGGATTGCTGCACAGATGGTTGTCCTTCTGTAAGGTTCTCCTCTCTCCACAGAAGAATGCTGGAGCTCAGACAGAGTGACCATTGGATTATTGATCACCTCCCTGACTAAGGCCCTTCACCCCCGATCACTCAGTTTAGATGGCTGGCCAGCTCTAGTAAGAGTCCTGGTGGTTCCAAACATTTTCCACTTATGAATGATAGAGGCTACAATGCTCATTGAAACCTTCAGATCTGCAGAAAATTTTCTGTAACCTTCCCAAGCCTTGTGCCTCGAGACAATCCTGTCTCGGAGGTCTACAGACAATTCCTTTGTCTTCATGCTTTGACATGCACTGTCAAACCTGGGACCTTATATAGTCAGGTGTATGCCATTTCACATCATGTCCAATCAGCTAAATTGACCACAGGTGAACTCTAATTAAGCTGCTGAAACATCTCAAGAATGATCAGTGGAAACAGAATGGACCTGAGCTCAATTTAGAGCTTCACAGCAAAGGCAAAATACAAAAATCTTTTTTCACATTGTCATTATGGGGTATTGTTTGTAGAATTTTGAGAAAATAAGTGAATTTAATCCATATTGGAATAAGGCTGTAACATAAAAAAATGTGGAAAAAGTGAAGCGCTATGAATACTTTCCAGATACACTGTAAATGAGAGCAGACAATCTTAAAATCATAGCATTTAGAATGTATTGCATAAAATGACTTCCTCAGGAGTTTTCTAGTATAGAGTTTTCTAGTAGTCTTGTTTTTAATTTAGTTTAATTTCTCATGGCTTAATTGAATTAATTTCTTCATTTTGCATATCAGTTCTGATTTAAGAATGTTAAAATACATTCTTTAATCAGAATTGATGTGCAAAACAAAGAAATGAATTCTATTAAGCCATGAGAAATGAAGCTAAATTAAAAACAAGACTGCTTCTGTGTAATTTTGTTAATCACGGTGCATCTTGAATTGAATACGCACTGAAAAATCTAACCTTAAGCTCTTTATTTTGTCAAATAAATTAAAAGAAGTAAATGAGGCTGATACAAAGTTTCTGTTTTCCCAAACACAGCTTATTATGTACACCTTACAAATTTGCATAGAGATTTTCAAATTCTCTCTTCATATTATGCGTAGACTTTTCTTTACTGGGTCTTAAAAAGCAGTGGTTGTAAACTATTGCTATCATTTTGACCAGAAGGAGTCCTCTTTGCTGTTGTTCGGCAGCCAATTATAGAGGATTCCGGCACATCAGTAAATTTATTATCTGGAACAACCACAAGTGTATGCTCGTAAATTAGCTTTACATAAGCAAACAACAGCCTGACATGAATGTTTGCAAGTTCAGTTTCTCTTTCTTCATCCTTTAGGAGTATAACGCTACTTTTGTCTTGGAGAACTCAGTGGGTGTATTAGATTTCCGCTGTTGTTTCTTCACAGATAACACTAGTAAACACAGCTTTCAGCAATGTCAACTTTCTCCAGCAGCAATGTCATTAATCCCATACTAGGTCAGGCTCTTTACTGAGCCAACCGATTCCACCCAGAGCTACACAGGCATGGCAGCAATGTCCTCGTGCCACGCTTGAAAAATCCAAGCCTTACACTGATATCCCTTGATGCATTTTCTAGGCATAGCAGAACTGCAAATATATGTTTTCTGTCATTTCCCTGACACACCACAAATCATAAGTCGTTCACTTCGTGACGCTTGAAGGTTGCAGATGAATTTGAAAAGTTAATCATAGGATGATGTGTAAAAAATTTTTGATATCAGTGAGTTCGAAAGTAACTAAAAGGAGAGCTGTTTTCTGCTACTTTCCATACGGAGACTGTCGTTAAATGAAAGCCAAAGGGATAATTGTTTCAATTATAGTTCTTAATTCACATAGGCTCTACCTATAATATGCTGCTATGTTCTTCTACTTAACGCAAATAAAGAGGGAAAGAGGTAGCTATTGAAAAAATATAATGCACTCAGACATCATCACCAGAGACTATAGAGGAGAAAAAGCCCTAATAAGCAGTGGGGCCTGTTTGATCACAGCAAGCCTCACATAATTACTCTTTATCATCGATGTCACGCTCAGCTGTCCTTTGAGAACATGATCCGAGGAGCATTTTAATTGCCTCACATTTGCGCTGCTTCTCAATGTATCGTTGACATTTTGGGCAAGGAGACATGTCTTGAAAAGCCATACAATCCGCCACCAGGACTTTTGCAGCTAGTTAATTAGATCTAGAAGGCGCTGTGCTGTATAGTGAGAGGATAACCGAATGTGTCTGTTTTTGTAGTGGTCACTCTTATTCATTTAATTTCAAATGATTTTTTTTAAAGGTGTTTAATCCGTATGTCTAAGGCTGGATCGTTATTGAGCCACATGGCAGAAATAAATGTAACAGCCAGCCAGTTCTCGTTGCTAATAAGTCAATGAGCTTTTTAACATTTCACTTAAGAAAAAGCATTTAATTTGAGAAAAACTACACATCTCGGAATGTCAGCAAAATATCAGCATCTCTGGTTGTCCCGGCTGGACCAGGAGGCGTTTCTGTGTGGAGTTTGCATGTTCTCCCCGTGTTAGCATGGGTTTCCTCCGGGTGCTCCAGTTTCCCCCACAGTCCAAAGACATGCGGTGAATTGGGTAAACAAATTTGGCCGTAGTGTATGTGTGTGTGTGAATGTGAGAGTGTATGTGTGTTTCCCAGTATGGGTTGCAGTTGGAAGGGTATCCGCAGAAAAACAAATGCTGGAATAGTTGGTGGTTCATTCTGGTGCGGTGACCCCTGATAAATGAGGGACTTTAAACCAAAGGAAAATGAATAAATAAAAAAAACTGTTCGTTAACTGATATTAATTTACCTACTTGTTACCTGTATCTGTAGTACACTGATGCTGCGTTCAAATCCTCCTGGGATTTTCCTACTTATGAGTTGACAAGTCGTAATAATGATTTCGGGTGCATTCAAGTCGCTTTCGTCAGCACAAGATGGCGTTTTACCTACTTTTGATAAATTATACGAAATTACAGCTGGGTTTGTTAACTGCTTATAGAAAATGAGGAGCTAAAATTTGCATCAATTGTATTTTATCACTGACAGCCCTCAAGAGTTAAATTTGCACCCATGAATTCAGCCCACTGATTAATATGTAATAAGATATAGTGATATAATTCATTATTGATCAGCGATTCTGTCTTGTTTCTCACTGACACAAAGCCAAGTCATTGACGCTTCAATTAAAATTTGAGTTTCCCCTCTCATAGTACCAATGGTCACAATCACCAGCGATCTAATCCTTATAGATCACTGGTAAACACACAGATCACATTGGGCTATAAATCTGCTGGTATATGGACTACAAGATCCAGTCATGCAACACACACACACCTGCTCCAAGTCTCTATTGATTACACTCTCACAGCTGATGGTGCATGGATTGATTACACACACATACATGCAGCTCACTTTGACACTCTCATTACTGAGTCTTGTAAACAGTTTTGTGAACATTATGATGCATTTACCTTGCCTTGTCTTGCCATGTTTTTGACCCTCGCTTTGATTCTTTGTTTATGTTGTCTGCTAAATGCCTTTTGACAATCTGCCTGTGTATTTGACTACGACTCTGAATTGCCCGTATACATCTGTTTGCTTCTGTGTTAACTGTTGCATGCCTGACCATTCCATTTTATGAACATGTGTTTGGATCCGCACTCCCTTGTTAAGCTTGTAAATATAATTTATCCGACATTACATAAATGCACAATGACAACCACCAAGTGAAGTTTATTTATAAGCTATTTTTTTTTCTTGAAAAACAGGTAGTGATGGGAAAGTATGATAAAAAACTATGAAGAAACAGCTATTTCTGTGAAAAACATAAAATGTAAACCATTTATGTCAAATAGGAATACCATTTTTTTCACCGTAAACTATAAAATTATAATTTTTTCAGTTATTTTTTTTATTTTGAAAAAAAAGCATTGCATGTAGGGTTAGATTTATTACAGTTATGTATTGTTTGTAGTAATGCATAATGTATAAGGGAAATATTTAAATGTTTTATTGATATAAATCACAGAATCAAAAAAAATAATAATACAAATTTTATCATTCAATGGATTTTATTGAAAAGTTGTCTTATTCTGTTGCAGTCATTCACAAAGTTTATAGTCTTTTATTCATTCATTCATTCATTTTCTTGTCTGCTTAGTCCCTTTATTAATCCGGGGTCACCACAGCGGTTCTCAGCGGGCATCTCAGCGATTTACTGAGATGTATTGTTGGTGATTAGATGGGTGCCAGATTGGGTAGCAATACATGAACAAAGGAAAATTAAGACCTGTTTAAAAAAATATTTAAGACCTGCAATACAATATTTCTGTAAATTTAAGACTTTTTAAGGCCTAAAATTTAGTTTTTGACATTTAAGACATTAAGACTTTTTAAGACCTCGTAGAAATCCTGTTGATCATTATTTTACAGTACTTAGCATCATACAAAAAGTTTGAAAACCTCTGATCTAGATGTTCCTGGTTCTTCAAAAGTGGTACAAGAAGTTCTAATGTTTTGTGTCTTTTTATATCCAAAATATAGCCAAACATGCTTTTTAAAATGGCGTTTTTAGTTGACAAAAATGATATTTTCTGTAATTGTTGTGCTAAAGTGTGATCGGTGTGGTTGCCAGACCCACCCTTTAATATACCAATCTCTTTTAGTGAACCAAAGAAATGTTCTGAAAAAGTATGAAATTGTCTGTGCATATCTGTGCATCTTTTTGCAGCCAGTAAATGCAATGCATCACACGTCATACCATCTCCACCATAACCACTAGCAGTGAAAAGACATGAGAGAGAAACAAAAGCATGAGGGGTCAACAAAAGGGATGACAAGAAATCAAAAAAAAAAAAGTCAAATCAGCAGAAAAAGCAAGCAAACAAACAAAAAAGAGAAAGATCTACAGTACTTTAGTTCACAGGAGATGATCATCAATGGCCTCTCAGCACATCAAATTAATGTCACACGATAAAACCAAAAATATGCTTAATATCAATATAAAGACAGAGTGAAAAAGGTGGAACTGATTACCTCATGCGCTAATATTTCTGTAATAATACTATTGTGGAAATGCGTGATATGTTTTTGTGATTTGGCCTTTTGTAAGTGTACATAGGCAACCAAGGGAACTGCAGGTAGTGAGGTCATGTGAAGTCTGATTCATGCTGTAGGGGAGAGAAGAGTAAGATGTGTCACCCTCTTAATCAAGCAATGTTGTTTTTAATTAGACCACATATTGGGAAAAAAGTCCATCATAAGCTTCTTGGGGTAGAAAAATGCACAAATAGTAGCGTTTCATTCATTCATTCATTTTCTTTTCGGCTTAGTACCTTTATTAATCCGGGGTCGCCACAGCGGAATGAACCACCAACTTATCCAGCACATGTTTTACGCAGCAGATGCCTTTCCAGCCGCAACCCATCTCTGGGAAACACCCATACACACTCATTTACACTCATACACTACGGACAATTTAGCCTACCCAATTCACCTGTACCGCATGTTTTTGGACTGTGGGGGAAATCAGAGCACCCGGAGGAAACCCACACGAATGCAGGGAGAACATGCAAACTCCCCACAGAAACGCCAACCGCCCCAGCCGAGGCTCGAACCGGCAACCTTCTTGCTGTGAGGCGACAGCACTACCTACTGAACCACTGCGTCGCCCTAGCCTTTTATTAATAGCGTAAAAAATATTGCGATAAATATCTATATCATATGATATTATGATTGTATTTTGACCATGTTGCACATGTACCACATGCGTGGTACATTTCAGATTCACTAAAATATTTACAGGTACAGCAAAGACACGGTTAAATTAATATACCGATTGCAATATAAAAGACACATTATCTCCAGTCCCCTTTCGGTGCTTTGTGCAGGAGCACATAACGTCATCTCCCAGTGTGCCAGACTCACAGAAAAAGAGATTAGTTTCCTTTAAGACCTTATTGAACATTTTAATCTTGCAGTGTGCTCAGAATTTTATTGCCGCTTCATTCTCAGCATTGTCAGTCGTGTGTCAAGACAATAAAAAACAAATCTGTCCACAGTCAGAATACAAAGGACTGATTAATGTCTGTGCTCTTAACGAAGCTGTAAAAATATTTGTTTTCCTTCATCTTTCCATCCCCCCGGCATATATGTTATATAACTAATATACTTTGTAATAATTAGGGATTTTGTTTTAATGATTTCACATGAGATTTCACATAAATATTTATCTTCCAAATGCTGGTTCTTAATGCATCGCCCTCGTTTTCTCCGTCTCATTAATTCCAGCCACTAATCAAGGCTGATTTTATTCTGACAATATTGTTGGGTGGGTAAAAGTGTGTGAATGTGGGGTGTGACTGTAAACACAATATGTGCCTTTTGTTGCACATTTCTTATAGTATCCTGTGGGATCACATGACTAATTGTGAACCTGGGATCAAAGCCGTGATGTCTGCCAATAGCAACATCAGCTGAACACCATCAAGATGCATCGTTTTTTTTCAGGAACATCTGCCGTTTCACTGGGTGATCAGATTTTGGGAGTGAGTCTTCTGAATCTTGTGGAAAAACAAAAATGCAGAATGTCTGAAGGGATTGAAACATTGTCAAAAGCATATGGCCAATGTCTTAATGGGATGTTATGGGAATGAAAATGCAAAGGCAGGAAGGCAGGGCAGTGTTTTTTAATGAGATGTTTAATACACAAAACAAGATTAACAGGTTGTGAGATAGCTTGGCATAAAGCATAACATAAATTAAGTTACTCAATATTTGATTAGTGATGTGCAATATTTACAAAAATTATATTTTGAGGGATTTGTTTATTGGGATGTTAGATGGTGGCAGGTCTCTGTCTTTAAGGTGCCATAGAATGACAATCTGGATATACCTATTGTAGGCATAGCTGATTTAGCTGATCATAGTTGATCTACAGCAGGGGTGCCTAAACATTTTCATAAAGGGCCAAAAAACAAATATCATTATGAGCCGTGGGCCGAATGTAAATATACCAAACTGTATTACAATAAAGTTGCCATGCTTAAATTGCTAATTTATTTCATAATATTTCATAATAAATAAATAAAAACCATACTTTAAATTGCATTAACTAATGTAGTGTAACTTTTCAAATGATAACTTATTACAATACAAACATAACAGTGAACTCTAGAGTTTAATGCTAAATACACTAGTCAAGCAGAATCTGCCTTTGCCTTGATTTGCTCACCAATGTCTCTGCATTGTTCTCTATCCATCAGGTGACAGTATGTACATTTTAAATAAATCTGATTAATTTACAATGTTTAATTGAAACATTTAATTTCAATTAGCTTTTAACAATAAAACAAAAGCTTACATTAGATTTGAAATGAATTCAATCTCTAAACCAGTGTTTCCCAACCCTGTTCCTGAAGGCACATCAACAGTACACATTTTCAACCTCTCCCTAATCAAACACACCTGAATCAACTTATCATAACATCAGAAGAGACTCCAACACCTGAAGTTAATGGGTCAGAAGAGGGAGACATCCAAAATATGTACTGTTGGTGTGCCTCCAGGAACAGGGTTGGGAAACACTGCTTTAAACCATCCCCATCATTCTTCCACTCTTCTCAGATGGGATGGCGGGCCCTAGTTTGGGCATCTCTGATCTATAGCTTGCATTATACTGTGTATGCGGGACTCATATTTTGAAAACAAGAATTATAGAAATTTATTACAGTATAGAAATCTCAGTTAATGCAAACAGGCGTGGTGAATCTTATCGCAGCTTGTAACCAAAGCTCAACACAAAATTCAGGTAAGACAAATTATAAAGTGCAAACCTTTATTTAATTTTACTCTGAAATAAAACTTTCTAGGACTTCAGCTGAAAACAGTGTCGATCTACTCTGTTTTCTAAAATATGCTTTGACAACTGAACAATTATTATTTTCAGAGTACATCATGCTTTGTGTGTGTGTGTGTGTGTGTGTGTGTGTGTGTGTGTGTGTGTGCATTAGTTATGCAATGATTATAGACTTTGGTTGTACGGTTTCTTGATTATTATGCATTAATTTCATAACACTACTAGTTTAGTAAATCATATGAAAACTTAAAGAGGTATTTATTGCTGCTCAGTAACCAAATAATACTACAATAATAATACAATTATAAAACAATTAAAAATTTATAATAATATTATACAAAATAATATAAAAAATACAATAGTCCATTTCACTTTGGACTTAAAAGTAAGTGGCATTTAAACATGAGTAATAATTTTACACTGAAAATAAATGATAAAACAATAAATAAACAAATAAGAATAAATAAAAGAATAGAGCATTAATATTCATGACCATTCCAAATAGAGTCAAAACCAAACTTTTCCTTCTAGGGGTAGTTCCTGTGGTTTTTAATGAGCATAATACATTTCTGGAGATTATTTGTACTTACTATGTAGATATCATTAAAAAATGTTACATATTGAATACTTGCACTCTATGGCACCTTTAATGTCTGATTTACTGAACTGTTCATTTAAAAACAAAGAGGATTAGCATCTTTATGAATGGATCAATGAATTATTTTCTCACTTTGTTCTAAACTCGGTTATTTCAAGAAGAAAATTCTGGAAAAAACACTATTTCATGCACTGCATTGTCACGCATTCAATGTATTTGGAATCTTAATAAGTGTTTTTGTTTGCTTTCTTATATAGGGAGTGACATACTTGAGCTTGCATATTGAAAAAACATCTATTAGGATATTATATGATAAATATCATACGCCCTTAAAACAGGTATTAGAACTGTGATTTCTTGCAATCCTGATTTCTGTTTTATTCATGCTTTCTGTTTTTGTAGATACTGTTGCTATGAGTTGTAAGTACTCCCAAAAGACAGATGATGCAGCAGAATAACTGGGTGCAGTCAAAGTCTCTTACACCATCTATATATAAACCTACACATGCAGAAGACACACTTGGAATAACAGAATATTAATATAGTGTATTGCACAGACACTGTTTGAAATGTTTCTTTTTTTTTGGAGAATTTAATCACAAGGATAAACCCATGTAGAAAATATTAGGCTAATATTTTGCCATCCAGAACTACCTTGAATCATTAGTGCAAAACATCTTGAGAGGAATTAGTTGCTGTGTGCCGCAGCATCACAGATATGATCAACTGTATGCCTCACGGTTCGCCTTCTTGGTGAGAGACTGTCATAATGGATTGATATCTCTATGGAAACGGGAGCCTGTTAGCGGGCTCAAGCATGATGTCATAGACAAATTAGGCATTCAGACATGTGCGGCTGAGCTCCAATAGAGAGATTCTCTTTTGTTATGGGGCTTTCAGCAGTTCTAAGCTGACATTTATTATCAATATTTCTCCAGTTTGATCAATTTATGTCAATTTCTGCGTTTTAGCTATTTGATATCTGCAGCCAATGTCAGTAGAAAGACTTAAAATGTCTACATTCACCTCAGTGGTCATCCGGGCAAAGACACAATCAAGTTAATCTAAAAATGTAGCCTTTGTCACTTTAAGGTGACAGTGTTTTTTCATGCACCTGTTGGAATTGAGGATTTGGTGCTTTTTGTCTTTACATTTAGGTTTATTTAAGTCTATAGAACATTTTCCAGCATTTCTTTGTCAATTTGTATTTGTAGATTTCAATTTATAGCTTTCAAGTGATGTCATACCATTAGGGGAATGCCCCCCTGGTAGGCAAAACAACGCTATCTGTCACTGTCCGACAAGAGCTGGGTGATTTAGTTTTTTAGCGAAAATGCTAGACAGTCGTTGTGCAACAGGATATACTACTTGACGAGGAAACATGCATCTACAGAATTCTTTTAGAGAAAGAAAAGCAGAAAGAAATTTGTGCCAAACATCAGCATTATTGACCCATCCCGATCATAAGTACCTATTTCTGCATATAAATATGTGTGTTTTTTATTTTTATTCTAACATTTTCTATTCTAATTTCATTTAAAGTTTGTATGACATGATAATTTACAATAATTATTTAGCTATTTTGATTCTTTAGGTGAATAATTAAAGGTACAGTAGGTGATTGCCTTCAGAAACATGGTTGAAAGTCTCTTCACATTCCAGTAGTAATGATTAAAGTAAATGATCTAAATGTATTTATATGTATTTTTATATTCTGGGTAAGGCATAAAACAAAAAAAAATGTTCATCCAATAAAAATTCCCATAATTCTGATAAGTAGCCCAAACTGTCTGTCAGCAAATGTAGATTTGTACATCTGTGCACCCGTTTACGCAGATCAGCCGTTTGCGCATGCACGCGGTCACATGGACATGAGTGACAGCGGTAAAAACAAATGCTGAATCAAAATTTTAAAATCCTGAATTAATATTGGAGTTACTTTTGCACACTGAAGAAAGGACGACACCATGGCGGAAGTATTTCTGTTAGACAGGTAATATGTTTTAAAAGTATTTTAGTCATACAGAGCTGATGTAGATTGTGTTGTTTTACGAATGGGTTATATGCACGGAAGTGTTGTTCAGCCACTGAAATCTTATGGCAAAAGCTTGATGTGGCTATTTTCAATTTCATAAGGGACCTTTTACAGCATCGATAATGTATATTTATATTTAGTTGAACAACAAAACATAAGTATATAGCGCTATTCTGCCTAGCCTGCTTTACTGAGGTGAAGTTGGTTTTATATTCACATTGGTTCATTTTTAAACAATGACAACCTGTGACGCTCCCTATATGGTTTACCATGCTACTTTGAATATTCGGTCTGAAATAGCATGTAAGAATGGCTTAGTAGCAAAAACGAAAAAAAGTTTGTTTTGGTTATCTTCAAAGGGTGTCCATTTGCTTCTGCGTTTGTGTAGCAGCCCTTCTCTGTTGATGTCAGTTTAACTGCTTCAGCCACAATGTTCTTAACCAGGCCCCTCTTACTGTTAGCTTGTTATGAAGGAATGATGCACAAAAACAAAGCCCCGCCCCCTGCTTCATTTTCAGAGGGTAGTGCATTAACATGCTGAAAAAGAAGTCAACTTACAGCTAACTTACGATGCACGTCATGATTTTGCCAAGTACGATGTGATCTTTGATTAACATCTGTGTTGATCCTGAAACATAATTTTTTTGAATATGTAATCCATACCTATTCCCTACATCGAAACCCAGCCATAACTGTGAATTATTCCCAAAATCAGAGGGGAATAATAGTTGGAGAACAATCATGTAGAAGTACATAAACCTAACCGTAAGCGTAAACTTGAAACGGTAAACGTATGCATCAATTCTGATTGGCTGATTGGAATGTTGTTTCAGGATCAACATAGATGTTAATTCAGGAACATGTGCTACTTGCGGAAATCTAGTTGGCAAATTTATAATACCACTGTCACTAATGAATGATTCACTTAGGAATTCTGCAAGATAACTGAAATAAAGCTGCAGGTGCTGTGTCAAAATCACAAGTGCCCAAAATTTATATTTGTTCTGTTGACATGATCTAAACATTAGTTGCTTGAAACAGAAGAAAATCTGATCAGCTTGCACTGCATTCTATGGAGATCCCTGCCATTACGACCCATTTTTTTGCCAGGTCTTGCACAAGTCATGTGACTGAAAACTTTAAATTACAATGCATGATTTTAAAGACCGTTCTTCTTTTTTCTCTTGCACTGAGTCAGGAAACTCCAATTCAGCAGCACTTCATCACAAGTCACAAGTCATCAGCACATTCAGCATACACCAGACTTCACAGTTTTATTCATATCTATATTCTGAAGGTTTTTACCAAGAGATTTGTTTTCTGGCTGTTTGTGTAGGAAGAGAATCCCCAAATTCCTGTAAAACTCATTGGTTTCAATATGTAAAATAAGAATCAGACGTTAATGTAGATTTTGTGCTACAATGAGCACATCATAAAAAATAAACACATGTAAAACAATTTCCCCAATTCATAATATAAACAATAAACTACAGTAGTACTGAATGTAGGCATGGGCCAGTATAAGATTCTGATGGGATGATAACCTTGGATAAAAATATCACGTTGGCATGGTATACTGCTGTAAAATATATTCTTTTGAAATGTCTGGGTCAAAAAACTACTTTTTTCACCTTTTGAAAACAATGTATTTTATTTTTTGAAATATTTGTAATATTTTGGAGCAGTAAACATGTCAGGCTAAATAATTCAAATGAATCATTGACTTCTGCTCTCTTCATTTGTTTCAAAAACACAGATTTCTTTACAATTTAAAACAACATCTTTGGATATATTTTCTGCTGGAGATACTGTTAAAAATGCAAATAAAAATTCTTACACATACCTTAGAAACGATCCTACAGAAAATTTTTATGGTTTTAAAACCTTTTCCAAACCGTGGTATAACTTGAAAACGGTTATCATCCCATGCCTAACTGTATGGTGACAGCTTTTAGTTCATTTTTTACCCTATTAACCTGCAGCAGTGTCTTACCTTAAATGAAAAGTGCCTCTGAGGAAATGAAATGGGATATATTGGCAACAATAGCTTTGGCTTTTCAACTGTTCAATTTGTTTAGTGTTTGACAATGTAATTGAGGTTGTGTTACGGGACTCTGTTGTACACTACTCTGCCATTGTGAAAGGTGTCTTAGTAAAATTACAGTAAATATATACCAAGCAGCACAGGTCTGTTTCTAAGGTGACTGTAGAGTAGGAGTGATTGTAGCAATCATGTGACTCAATGCAATTACATTCTTTTACCTTTTTCTAAGGTACCTTTTCTTTCTTTCTTTCTGCCAAATATAGAGTGTGTGTCAGGCTAGTTAGTTTTTTATGCTCTGTTCAGTACGTTAAGAGTTTTACCATTTTCAACTGATGTGTAGTATGCTTTTTGAGTCAGAAATCAGGGTATTCATTACAGTGTACATGTTTATTTAGATAAATGTATGCTCTACATAATATTGTAACTCCTCTAGTTGATGCACTGTATTATCCTTTCAAATCACTTCCAGTTCTTAATGCACAATTTCAGCATTCAGCAATTTTCTAAAAGTAAAAGCATTAGTTCAAAGAAAGTCAACAGTGTGCTTGATTTTAATGATATATGCAATGTACACAAGATGATTATAATACAAATTGCATGCTTTTTACATGATTGTTCCATATAATGACAGTGTAAAAAGATAGCTACATCTTCTTTCTTTGAAAATGTTAGTGGGGCTGGTCAGTAGAGAAGTGGTGTTTACTCAGAACGTTCAGATTTTATTATTCAGTAATTATTTGATGCAGAGAGTAAAACATGTAAAGGCTTGCTGAAACGGCAGTGCATTTTTATAGACTACTATTCAATATATATTTTTTGTTTTTTGTTTGGAAAGAAGTCTCAGTCAGACTGCATTCATTTGCTCAGAAAGGCACTATGTGAAATACGTTTTTTATTTTTTTAAAGTTGTTATATTTATGTTATATTTCACATTGTTTTATTAGTCCATAACAAGATGTGTTATTATTATTATTATTATTTATGTCTCAATTTTCAATATTTTGACGGTTTGTGAAGATTTTGAGTTTCTTTGTGTAGATGATATATTTTCAATATCATAAAAAAGGTGCAGTATGCAAGTTTGACACCCAGTGGTTGAACTAGGTATTGCATTCCTGGATCAAAACAAATGTAAGCGCAGATTGCCAGATTGAGGACCGAGTGAGTTTGACGAGTGAGTCTAAAGGCTGATTTAAATTGTGTTGTAAATAAAAGCATTGGCATGCAATAGAAGGAATATTTTCATATTAAAAGGAGTTTTTGTTCTAACCAACACCTCGAATTGATGTATTAGAAACAACTTCTATTTCTTGCAGCTGAACAACAGAAAACTGACAATGATCACCTCAGGTACACTTCATGTGCTTTATTCAGTGTGTAATGCTAATAATGTGAGTTTAAATGCCATTTCACATGACATTTATTGCCATACTACTGAAAACAGCAACAGATAGTTCACCTCAGATCTTGAAAATGAAATAAACCACTTGAAATTGAACTTTAGAACTAAACACATCAGTGATTCAGCATCTACATTTAATAACGTTAAAGAGGTATAATATGTATTAATTAGATTATAAACCTTACCATTTTGTGAGTCTGCTGTCCACCGGAGGTTGCCTTTCGGTCACGTGCACATGCTTTGAGAGCCTTTTTGGCTGCATTTACACTGCACTGTTCAAGTGACTCAATTCCGATTTTTTCTGTCAAGTGGCACAGATCAGATATGGCCCTTGTACGTGTAAGCAGGAAAAAATTACATGGATTCCAATTTACTCAAATCAGATTCAGGCCTCATGTTCAAATGTGGAAATTTATACGATATGAATCGAATTCATGCCCTCGTGTCTGCAGTGTAAGCAATGGTTTTTCACCTGTCAATGCGAGTCGTACATCAATAAAAACCATAGCGAATAACATAAACTCTGACACTTCAGAACAGAACAGAGTCCCAAGCCTTAAATACACGAGGGCTAAAAAAGCTTTTATATTTTCATGTAGCACAAATATTTAAGCATGTAAACGAAAGAGAAAGCGAGAGAGAGAGAGAGAGAGAGAGAGAGAGAGAGAGAGAGAGAGAGAGAGAGAGAGAGAGCGAGAGAGAGAGAGAGAAAGAGAGAGAGAGAGCGCAAGAGAGAACGCAATATCCGCCACGTAACCAATATAAACTAATAAAAAACTATTGCATACATCAAGTCATTAAATCACGCCATGGACATAGCATTAAGATGCCAACAGGTTTAAAAAGGCCTAGATTAAAAGAAGATGGCCAAATGAGAACTTTTCTGTCATAAACTATAGTAAAACAGCTTGTCAAAAAGAATTTAAAAAATGAAACTCTGTGAACAGATTAAATACAGGAAACGGAGAAAAGAGTGCTCTTTTATTATCAACTGTTGGTCAGTGCCGGCTCTTTTTTTCCTGGTCATTGCACCTTTGCCGTTTACTGTGTAAATGCAGACAATCGGATACGAGTCCCTTTTAAATGATGATGTAAGCCGGTCATCAAAAATATCGGAGATATTCACAAAATTGGAATTGACCATCAGGATCTGCAGTGTAAATGCAGACTGAATGAAATAGGCGGTTTTCCATCAAGGCAACCCGGGGGGCTGAAATATAATTGACTAAAGTGGCAGTGGGCGGGATAAAAGAACCAAAACACAGATAGGGTTTCGCACATAATGTACATTTTGATTTTTATCAGATAAACAAGTATGTTCACTTAGGGTGTTTCTTAAATATCTGCAAAAATATTATGGTATTTTTATGCTTTAGAAGAGTCAAAAACTTACATACAACACCTTTAAGTTTCTGAAATTCTGTCCATGTTATCTGCATTGTGGAATTAATAGGATGCTTAATTTATTCCTATGATAGCAACGTTTAATTAAAACTGTGTTTTTAATGTATTTTTTTTAAATTACATCTTCATTTATAAAAACAAACAAACAAACAAACAAACAAACAAACAAACAAACTAGCTTTTTCATTTGGCTATAAGTCATTGGCAGTTATGGAAATCTAAAACAAATTTAGTTTGGTACATTACATACCATTTATTTCAGGATTGCAAGGCATAAAAAACAGTATTTTATTACAACAACACATTACTGGCTTGCAACACTTGCCTGTAGGCAGTCCATGAAATTATATTTGTGGTTGTTTTTGTAATCATGATTTATTTCTGATATCAGGATGCTATTAATAAGAGGCAGATGGATGACTAAGATTATTGTCAAAAAAAGTGTAATCCATCTTAACCCACACGCACCAACAGCTGGGGCTGGCATTAGTTGATCTGCTGTATTCTGCCTGATATCACTGATATAGCAAGTCATCGGTTTGGCCTAGAAATGAAAAGTATCTGTTATGGGGTCACTAAATCTGACGTATAAACTGAACATTTGTCAGTACTTTTCCCATTCTGCCCTGTAAGCCTTGTATAGCCGACTTGTGTTTCTACAGATCATACCGTTCAGGTTTTTCTGATTGAATATTCTCTCCTTCGCACAGAACAGATGTGTTCACAGTTGTGCTTGATGTGGTTGTGCAGAAAAGCTCAGTGTGCTGGTGCTCATAGGTACACATTCACATGTGAGCAGCCATTTTCTCTCTGCTCCTGCTGTGTGCAGACTGTTCTCTGGGGAGGCTTTAAATCGGGGTGGTTGATTTTGGAGAGGGGAAGCAATTGCCCAGAAGAAAGCTGAGGGTGAAGAGAGTGATTTGGGAGAGTCGAAGCATTATAGTGCGGTTTTTATTACTCAAAATCCAGGGTTTTAAAAGGCCACAAAATCACTTGGTGATGTATTCATTTCTTTTCGGCTGAGTAACAGGAAGACCGAACACACTGAGCTTGTTTACTTTATATGCACTGATCAAATACAAAAATCAGCTAATTGAAATTGACTTCTTGTCCTGATTTACATGAAAACAAACCTGACAGTGCCTCATGAATAAGTAATTTTATTTCCCAGTAGTGACATCATAATGTAATAATTTGTGTTACGACTCACATACAGTAGTTTCCGCTGGTTTGACTGTAGCATTTCTTCTTTTGTGAAAGAACATATAATTCTTTAGGTCAAGAAAGAAGCTAAAATTCCATATATTTTGTCTGGATGTACTTAAATACACATTAAGGAAGTGTTTGTGTAACATATCACACATGCACTTCAATAAATGGACAAAAACCAGGTTAATGAGGTTTAAGGAATAGTTCATCTAAAAATTTAATTACCCCATAATTTACTAACCGTCAAGCTAACTAACCGTTTTAATAACTGTTACAATCCTTTATTTATTTGATATTTTTCTGTCAGACAAACACAGTTGGAGTAGTTTAAATTGAATCCTGGCTTTTTCATGCTGTATATTGGTGTTATAGTGGCTTTTATTTTTGAAGCCATGTATCCATCTTGCTAGAGTCCATCTTATTGAAAACAAATCTATCTAGTGCTGGATAAGTCAGAAGTATATTTGGTCAGTTTTCATTTAATTTGTAGGTGCTACTGTTCCAAAGTTGATAGTATGTCACTTTCTTTTTGTAAAGACACTTGCTATTGATGAAAAGGGATGGTAAATACAAAAAAATCTTGTTTCAAATGATGTTGCTTTGACTTTTAATTCATTCAGGAATTCTGAAAGAAAGATTCATGATTTACACAGAAATATTAAGCAGCACAACCCTTTTTAAATTAAAATATTAAATGTTTTTGAGCTTTATAAAGAATCATTTGACTCTAAAGACTAGTAAAATTAGGCTGATAAAGTATTTTTTTATTCTTATTTAGTAAGATTTCAAAATATTTCAGTATTTTGATCAATAAATTTAGACTTGTTGAGATTTCTTTCAAAACTTTTTGCCAACCTCAAACATTTGAATAGTATTAAATCTGCTGCACGTTCCATTTGTAAATGCCATTGATTACATTAATGTAGAGCTGTCCTCAATGATAAAACACAACTAAAAGCCACAAAACTAAAACCATGTTTTAAAAATCTTTTCTGAAGCTGATGTAAACAAATCAAAGCATGACGGCAACAAGCTGAGAATCAAAATTGGAATCACAAACCTTTTGAAATGAGGAGATGAAAGTAGGTCAAGGAACAGAGACAGAGATGATTAATTAAATATCATGTCTAACAAATATTATATCATGGCAAACAATCATTATGCAGATAAAGCACTTTGATTAGTATTATGGCAGCCGCAAAGTGGCAAACATGGCATTTTTAATGTAGTTTTAGCCGACAGTCTGCAATTGTAAAGGATCTGTTTAAACGAAGCATGACTTGAAGAATTCTTGTTGAATAACTGTTGATGTTGTTGTTTTGGTCGACAGAAGTAATGCCAGTACCAGACCAGCCCTCTGACACAGAGAACTCCAGCATGTTGAGCCCGGTACTGAACGCCTCCAATGGAGACGGATCTGAAACAGAGACCACCTCTGCCATCTTGGCCTCTGTGAAAGAACAGGTGAGCGCTTTGTGTCAAAACTGTGAAATCCTTCATTCTTACGGAGTGTCTGTAATAGAAGGTTATGTTTCCCCCACACTCATAGACTCAAGCTTTACGGAAACATTCATTTTCCAACAGTTTAATTAGAAACTCTCTAAATCTTTATATACTGTAAACAGTAATTACACAGAGCCATACTAGTCCTCAGATGAACTGCATATGCCATCTGGGATACGAAGCCGCAAGGTTTGGTGTGTGTTTTTTTTTTTTTTTTGCATGAGTCATTTCCATCATTTTGTGCTACCGGTTTCGTTTAGCGCCTGGTGTCTAAATTCACAGATACAAATGGTTTTTGATGGTCAACACACTGAAAATGTGCCATTTCGCCTCACATGGTTTTGTAGATGAGTGGGAGGAGTGGATGTAGGTTTCAGGACTGTGTGGTGTAAGAAATGTGAAATATTTGACACGCCATGTTGCAATCAGGTCTCCATGCTATGCTAGTCACAGCGCCATGGCCTATCTATAATAAGATTGGTCACCTGCTTGTCAGACAGGTGGACAGATTCCCAGACGCTGGCAAAACCTTACAATAAACCAGCTTGATCTGTCAGGAATAATGACAGATGATTGTAATTGCTTATAACCTCCTGTCATATAAAATCTTGTCGATTGTGAAATGCCTTATAGGATTATTGCATATGTCAGAATTTAGTGCGTGATAATATACAGAATTCCACACTTTTAGTTTGCATATATGTCTGTCTTGGCTGGAGGCCATTTTCGAGTCAAGGCCATGTGTAGATAAAAATGGATCATGACAGGCTCTTCGCTTCCTACTAGCGTTTAGCTCACACTTTTAACCATGAGATAGAAAAAGACGACATGCTCTCAGCATTGGAAATCTGCACAGGGAGTGTTAAAGTAGGCCAGAGCCATAGGCTGCTGTGGGCCAGTCTAATAGCTCTCCTATCAGAGCGAGAAAAACTGTCTGCCATCTTTTTTTTTTGATGCTTTTCACTAGAGGGTACTGGTGGACAGGGTCCATGTCACATGAACTGCTTCTCTATGAGAGATTAAAAAAAACATGTAAATGGTCTGAATATTTCTTTCCTGAGTGGGAGTATTTTCTGTTGAAATAGGAGGATTTTGTGAGACATATTTCAAATCTTGAATTAACTATAAACATCATAAATATAGCCCTTTTTTCCTTTTTCAAATATTTCCCAAATGTTTAACTGAGCAAGGAATTTTCACAGTATTTTCTATAATATATTTTTTCTTCTGGAGAAAGTTTTATTTGTTTTATTTTGGCTAGAATAAAACTAGTTTTTATTTTTTTTTTTAATATTTTAAGGTTGATATTATTATCCTCCTTAAGCAATATATGTTTAATTGTCTACAAAACAAACCATCATTATACAATGACTCGCCTAACTACACTAACTTGCTTAGTTAATCTAATTAACCTAGTTAAACCTTTAGCACTTTAAGCTCAATATTATTATCCTGAAAAATATCTAGTCAAATATTATTTACTGTCATCATGGCAAAGATTAAATAAATCAGTTATTAGTAATTTGTTATTATAACTATTCTGTTTAGAAATGTGTTGAAAAAAATCTTTGCGTTAAAGGGAAATTGGGGAAAAACATACAGGGGCTAATAATTCTGACTTCAACTGTATATTCATACAAATGTGCATTTATTTCCTCAACTATACAGTAAAAACTGTATTATTATGAAATATTATCTCACATAGTATAATGTATATCATTTTAATTAATGGTTATATTGACGTAAGAGTGTGGTCACCTAACATCTTTCACTTAATTTGAAATAAGCTTTGTGAAAAAATACACCCTTTTTCTTTTAATTACACATTTGTTTTGTGCTTTTTTTCCAATTTGAAAAAGTAAGTTGGGTGTTTTTCTCATAAATCTGTTCATCTTTCTGATGTGCAGCATTTATTCTGGAGACTATATATTTTTATAGCAGTCATCACAGTGTCTCATGATTGGGGCCAGACAGAATCTGTGGACAATTTTTGCTATTTCGGTGGAGATTTTTGTAAAAAATCTGCAGATTTATGTGGAATGATTTTATGAGTATCATAACTATAATAAATAATAAAAAATACATTTAGTAACCTTTAATTAATGGTTACAATGTAAATCCAGTTAGATCCACTTATTTAGCAAACAAACCAAGTCTTTTATATGATACATCCAAAAGACTGTATTGTAAATAAATCATATGAAAATCTTTAATATTACTATTATTATATCCCAATAATATTAGTGAAATTAATTTAAATACTGAATAACTATAATTCATATAATATTGTCATGTTCAAGAAACCAGTCTGAGATGATTCGCGCTTTATGACTTTATGATGGGAACACTGTGGTATAGATAAAGGGATGGACATAAAGGGATGGACATGGTCAGCAGCAATGCTCAGGTAGGCTGTGGCATTGACATAATGCTTAATTGGTACTAATGGGCCCAAAGTATTCCAAGAATAAATCCCTCACACCAGTGGTGTAGTCCTTGCTTATACTTAGTATGCCTACTTTTTTCCACGAGCTGTTTGGATATTACAACTTCTGAGGATCATACTCTCGGTATACTCACTTGTTTTGGTGATTAGACTTACCTAATTTTTGTGTATTGAGTATTTGTGTTTTTCGAAGATCACAATAAATCATCTGAATGATGAAATGTTCAAGTAAAATTGTAAAACAGCATGGGCGTTGCTTTAGCCCTCCTATATTTCCATTCAGCCCCCCTAACACTTTTGCGATTACCTGTACACTACTAAATAACCGCCTCAGTCCCCTTTAAATTTGATATAAAAACTGCGGCAAAGACCCGCTCCTGAACTCGTTTTTTAGTTAGTCAGCAAACCACAGCATGTGTGTGTGTATATATGAATCAAATGAATCAAAGATACATTGACTTTCATCGTTTCTTTGCCTACTTTTAAAATTTGGATTGGGTTGATAGTACACCACCTATTTTTTTTAGGACTACACCACTGCCTCACACAATTACACCACCACCACTAGCCTGAACCATTGATACCATTGAAAGTCGCAGCAGAAATCGAGACTCATCAGACCGGGCAATGTTTTTCCAATCTTCTATTGTCCCATTTCGGTGAGCCTGTGCGAATTGTAGCCTCAGTTTCCTGTTATTAGCTGACAAGACTGCCACCCGGTGTGGTCTTCTGCTGCTGTAGCCCATCCACCTCAAGGCTCAGCGTGTTGAGCATTCAGAGATGCTCTTCTGCATACCTCGGTTGTAACGAGTGGTTTTATTGAGTTACTGTTGCCTTTCTATCAGCTCGAACCAGTCTGGCCATTCTCCTCTGACCTCTGGCATCAACAAGTCATTTGTGCCCACAGAACTGCCGCTCACTGGATGGTTTCTCTTTTTCTAAGCATTCTCTGTAAGCCCTAGAGATGGTTGTGCAAGAAAAGCCCAGTAAATCAGCAGTTTCTGAAATACTCAGACCAGCCCATCTGGCACCAACAACCATGCCACGTTAAAAGTCACATTTGAGCTGCAGCAGATCATCTTAACCATGTCTACATGTCTAAATTCATTGAGTTGCTGCCATGTGATTGGCTGATTAGAAATTTGTGTTAACGAGCAGTTAACAAATTTACACAAAGTGTATGTTATACACTGGCCAGTAAGTGTATAACATATATTTCAAAATCAGTTTCCATCATCTTTGATCATATTGGAAATCATTTCTTTATTCAAGTGCAATATTTTGCACAATTATATATGTCTTAACTGTGACTTTTCTAGTCACAAAAGTAAAAAAAAAAAGTTATTAATAGTCTTTTGATGCTACATTTTTAATGGTAGTTTAATATTTTAAAAAGTGTTTAGCCTTTGTTCATAGATGCTGTAAGTACACCTTTGATTAAAACCATTCATTTATTCATATCTATTCAAAATTAGTTATAATTAGTATCCTTTAAATTTGAAATACCTTACTGTAAATTGATAAGCAGTTGTACAGGTTGTAGTATGGTTCCTTTTTTTTTTTACAAGGCATTTATATGTACGTTTTATTGTACACAAAATTGTAGTTCAAGTCTACAAGATGGGTCATCATTATGTCTGGTCCAAAATATAGATTTTCTACATTTTACATGTATTTGTCAACATTTAGGAGTGTGTTAGCATTAAGAATAAAAAAATAAAAATTATTTTTGATTATTCCAATGATTTCCTATACAAATCCACATCCCACTGAGTTTCAGTATGACCTTGGCTTGTGCTTTTTTTCTCAGTCCTTTGTTATTACAGTCATATATAAGTAGTTCTGATTCACAATGATGATGTAATCAAGTGTAGCAGACATGTTGTTGCTTTCAGAATACACCGAAAAGAAATGTTTATCATTCTGCCTCTGCTTGTCTACCTCACTTATATTATGATAGATCACCATCGTTTATTTTGTCCTCCACTAGATGGCAATCTCCCATTTTGAAGGCATCTAGTGGATGGAGTTTATCTGAGAGGTCATCAAGCAAAAATCACAAAATAAACTGAAGCGTAGATCCAAAACCAATGTAGATTATGATGACAAATGATACTCTGTGGTTCTGAAACATCTCCCCTCTGCTGTGTATAATTACTATATACCAATATGTCTGGCAGAATGTCCATGTCTCTTGTATGTGTGCTTTGTGTGCAGTTTTCAAGGTTGCACGTGCAAGCAGAACACAGCCTCTCTTGTGTGAGACTCTCTCCCATTAAAATTCTCCTGTATCACTTGTGCTAAACAGAATCACATGCAAGGGAGAGCTGATTTAACTACCAAAACATTTATAAAATGCCTAATTGATGGTAAAAACTACAGTTGACACCTTTCTTCTTCTATATTATGAACACTTTTTTATTATTTCCCTTTGAGTGTAACTTTCTGAGATTAGTTTGACATAGAGATTAAAGTACAGACTGTCTATCCATTTTCAGTAGACTGTTTTTTTTTTGAGTCCCTTTAATTATGATGTTAATTAAAGAAATTTATCTTAGTGCTTTTAAATTGACACATTAATACTCATAAAAAAGCCACTGGCATATGAGGTTTAATTATGAGCATGGCAGGCATTTTTTGGAGAGAGCGCCAGGGTTTGTAAGGGCTAAAACAGTTAAGGTCAAGATTGACTTTCCATTTAATTCGAACTCTGCATTTCGGTCTTTTTATTTTAGGCGAAGAATGTTAATCAGCTCATTATATCTCCGTCCGACAGGAGTGATTTGTTTTAGCCAGGAGTGAAGTCATTTAGAATTTTTCTTTTTTTCACGTACTGTAATTATTAATGTCACATATTCAATCAAATGAGGCAGTTCTTTTAATTACTTGTTTTTTATGAGTTAAGTTGAGGCAAATGAGCATATTATCAACTCTTTAAGATTATCTGAGGTGTTTTGGGAGGTCTCATTTTTCTGTAATTTGCAGGAAAATGGAACTTTTCTGTTTTAAGTGAGACAGATTAAACTAATTCATTTGAGTAATTCCAGTTTGTTTAACGTGCTTAAACAGTGGTACAGTGGTAGAAACTTCTAATATGGGAAAATGGGTCTGTGCAGGTTTCCCACTGACATTTTGAAATACTCTGGGGTTTTTAATGCTTTATTTATCATCACAACACGCATAATAAATAGAATATTCTGAGTGAAGGATGTTTATGTTTTTACATCGCCACCAGGGAATACTTCAATAATTCAGTCATTTACTTGCATTGCTACAGTAGGTTATTGATTTGCACATAAACCTGCGAATCGGGTTTTATTTGTTTAATTTATGAACTTATTTGTGGTTGTTATGTAAACATGTCCGCTGTTCTATATGGTGTTCAGTCTGTGTGGTCAGGCTTGAGTGGGTCTGGACTCATTAAACGGCATGAAATTATTGAAATTGGGTTAAGTCCTTAAAGGAACTCGCGAGGCGAACCCCAAGTGACATTTTGCAATCAAATGGACCAGTGAAGAAACTTAAATGTCAGTCTTTGTCCACAGGGCGCAATTAGGCATTTAGGCCAAAAGACCACATTCAGCTCTGGAAGCAGTCAAATCAATTTCTCTGTCCCTCGGCTGCTTATTTTCTAAACAAAAAGGTTTAACAGCCTTTTCTAAGGTTTTTATGTAAGATAATGTAAATACATTTCTGTTTCTCAACCTTCATCCCTGTATGCAATTGGTGCTTCTGTGCTGTCAGTCATTTGATCAGAAGTGGTCAAACAAAAGGTTGTTTCTACCTGGTTTTAACATGTATTCAGATGCTGTTTTTTAATGACCGCTACTAAGTACTGAGTTTTGTTATCTTATGAAAGTGATAGATAGGTAGTGTGATAAAAGACTGGTTAAGTACATAGGATCTGAATCATTTAGGGCAGGGATGCCCAAACTAGGTCCTGGAGGCCCGGTGTCCTGCAAAGTTTAGTTACAACCCAATCTGACACACCTGTGCTAGCTAATCAAGCTCTTACTAGGCTATCTAGAAACATCCCTGCAGGTGTGCTCAGGCAAGTTGGAGCTAAAATCTGCAGGACACCGGCCCTCCAGGACTGAGTTTGGGCACCCCTGATTTGGGGTATTGTAAGTAAGTAAAAGTATTTTGTGTTCAATATGTAATTTCAATATGGCTGTTTTATAACTTGAAGGATGAAGTGCTCAGAATTTGTCTGAAACCAAATTGTATTCTGACAGCTTCTGTTTACATATCTGTCTTTAAAAGAAAGAAATTATTTATCATTTTTTGCTGTTAAATTAGATTATGTTGTAATTTCTTAATTTTTTTTAAGAAAATGTAGCTGTGTTATGTGCAAAACTAAAAAACCAACCCTTTGTTTTCTAATGATATTGCCAAGGGGCAGCATAATTATTGAAAACAGCAGAGGGCTTAAGATAGTTCCTTGCTGCAATATTTACACTACTACTGTTAATTTGTAACCGGCATCACACAGGTACGGTTTAAACAATTTTAACAAAAAATTACTGCAGTTAAAAAAAAAGAATATTGCAGTTTTTTAAATGAATACTGCAGTTTTAGTTAACTTCTGAAAAGAACAGTTTTTTGGACATGAAACATAAACTGCATTATTGAAGTATATTGCAGTATTACTGCAATACAATGGAAGTACTACAATACAACCAATTGCAGTACATCTACTGCAATACAATAGAAGTACTACTACAGTACAACTTCAGTACAAGTACTGCAATAGTACTGAAGTGATACTACTACTTTAATAAAGTACAACTACTACAATGGTACTGAAGTACTGCAACTACTATAATGCAGTACTGCTATGCAATACAACTGAAGGTCTACTACAGTACAGCCTCCATACCGCTATTGCTACACAATTGCAGTACAATAACTATTTTTCCTGCTCAGTGGATAATGGCTTCCAAATGAGGTTTCAGTACTTCAGTTGTCTTGCTGAAGTACTACCACAATATATTGTATTGCACTTTTCGAAAGTATAACTAACTACAAAGATACATCTACAATACTGCAATAAAACTAAAGTGCACTTTTAATACTTATGTACCTAAGTGCAATAAATTATATAACATCACTATATTGCCCCTCTTAGTTTATTTACTATTATTTCAGTTGTACTGCAAGTTGTATTGCTGTTAAACTTTTTTGTATTGTAGTTGAACCTTGATTACACATCATTATACTGTAAATTTGCAGTTGCATTGAATTTTGCCACAGTTATCCTTGTTTATAGACTACTGCTGTTGTACTGTTTAGTTCCCTGCTGTTTTTTTCTATTATTTGTTTTTGCAAATAAACTCTTATAATTATAATTAGAAAATTACTTGAATCCAAAAAACATCACTGAAAAAAGTACTAAATATTGTTGGAAGATTTTGAAGGACAAACCCTTTTGTACAAGTGCAGTACAGTTCTTACCACACCATTGGCATATCAGACTACAGCAGCACAAGTGCAGTAAAGAGTTTATTTGTTTTTACTCCAGTTTGTGGCAACTTATACTGCTGTTAAACTTTATTGTACTGCATTTGAATTGTGTTTATACTTCATTGTATTGCAATTTTGCAATTTGTACTTAAATTTACCTGCAGTTATACTTCTATATACTGGTGTTATACTGCAGTTTTACTTCAGTTTACTGCAGTTATTTTTGTAAGGGTATTTAATAAACAAACTCACGTTAAACACAAGTAGGCGGGTAAGTGAATGAAAAATATGTAAATGGAAAAAATGTGACTTCAAGAATAATCCATCCGTCACAGCAAGGAAAAATACATAGACTTTGGAATGATTTGCCGATACCCATTAGACAGGCTATTGTTGTAGACTTGACTATTGTTTTCATTTAAATCAGCTCTTAAAACTCTTTTTTTTTTAATTGGCATTTGACATCTGATCTTACTAACTGGTTATTTTAATCTATATGCCTTTTTAGGTAGTTTATCTATATTTTGTCTCGTATTTTCTGTATTTTATATGCTATAATGCATATTTCTGTACAGCACTTTGGCTCACTTCTGTATTTTTAAAGTGCTCTATAAATATAGTTTGACTTGACTTAATTGTTTGGTAAACTTTGTCACGAGTCACAACCCTTCTCTAAAACAATCAGGAATTAGGTCAGTATGGGATCTACTGTGGCAGTGTAGATGCATTCAATGACATGAGCGTTAACATGACAAAACCAATTTAGTCAAATGTGTTTTTGACTACCTCAAGAAGAGGTCAAAAGTGGACAAGCACCAATTGCTTTAGACCATGATGCACCTGTATTTATTATTGTCCATGTGTGATCAGATTGATGAAAGCACATTTAAATAACAGGTGTAAAAATTAAACTTGTTCCACTCCTGGCCCTACAAAATGCATTTGATGCAGTTTTGTCTGATTGGTGTGTTTTGTCTGAACAGGATGTTAAAGGCAGTATTTCTATTTGAAACAGAGATCTAACATTATAAATTATATTATACAGACAATTTTGATCTTAGAAACCTGGTCATAACTTTTAAAAACGCTACATTATTTTAAAGAAGACTCTCTTGGAGACTCTCTCCCATTAAAATTCTTCTGTATCAGTTGTGCTCAACAGATTCACATGCAAGAGAGAGCTGATTTAACAACCTAAACATTTATGAAATGCCTAATTTATGGCAGGAACTACAGCAGACACTTTTCTATATTATGAACACTTTTTTTTAATATTTCGCTTTGAGTGTAGCTTTCTGGGATTAGTTTGACGTAGATTAAAGTGGTCTTGTACAAAGTACAGACAGTCTATTCATTTTCAGAAGATGTTAATTAAAGAATTTTATCTTAGTGCTTTCAGTATTTTTCTAAACACTAAAATACATTTCTTTCAGAATTTTTAAATGAACAGAATGTTTAAACAGGCAGCATTTTTATTTGAAATAGAAATCTAACATTATAAATTATATTATACAGACAATTTTGATGTTTCACCTGGTTATAACTTTAAAAACACTACTTTTCATTATTCTTTTAAAAGAAGACTTTCTTGGAGACTCTCTCCCATTAAAATTCTACTGTATCCATTGTGCTTAACAGAATCACATGCAAGGGAGAGCTAGTTTAACTACCTAAACAGTTATGAAATGCCTAATTTATGGTAAGAACTACAGCAGACACTTTTCTTTTTCTATATTATGAACACTTTTTTGGTAACACTTTATTTTGATGGTCCATTTGAGCATTAGTAGACTGTCTGCTTAATATCTGCTGATACTGCTCCTTCAACAGACATTTTACAGACTATAAGAAACTTTGCAAGTACATGTCAACTTACACTAACCCCAACCCTAACCCCAACCTAACAGTTTACTTGTAATCTAATAAGAATTAGTTGACTTGTAACTTAAATTCAACAAATGGACCATCAAAATAAAGTGGGACCAACTTTGTTATTATTTCCCTTTGAGTGTAACTTGCAGAGGTTAGTTTGACATAGAGATTATAGTAGTCTTATATGTACAGAGTACAGACGGTCTATTCATTTTCAGAAGACGGTTTAACTGATGTTTAATACAGCATAGGAGTAGGAAAAACAACGCTTTGAATGCTACAGAATAACCATTTTCAGTCCAGGTGACATGTCTGCTGTCCTACTGGGCTCGCTGAGTGTTTTCTGTCTCTTCTGAGTGCTATATTTAACCAACTTTTGTGACAAGTGGAAAGTGGATGCTACTCCCCGCTCAGGGAGCCTGTCCATTGCAGGCAACTGAGGCATAACAGCCTGTTAGAATCTCTGGAGGAAGCACAAAGCTTCACATTGCTCAGTGGAACGATGCTTTTTTGCTGCCTGGACCCGCAAAAAAAAAAAAAAAACACCTCTTTCTCTCAGTCATTCTGCGATCCTTTCAACAAGAACCCGCATCTCCCCCTTCTCCTCTTCAGAGCAGAGCACAGATGGCGTCAGAAAGAGGGGAAGAGTTTAGGAGGAGGCGGAAGAGTGACTGGAGGGCGGTGGTATTTGGCTGGCTGGCTGGTGGGAGGGACCCTTTGTGATGCAATGTTGCATAAATAATGCCAAAGGGGCTCTAAATTCACTGTTGCCATGACGACCTTTGTGCCTGACTGCACTCCACTTTCTGCTTTCCCGCTGGAAGGCAGTCACTACCACTCTTGTAGTTTCTCTAATGACTTTACTCTCTCGATAAGCAGAGACGAACACAGTCTTGTGGGATAGTGATGCGCCGACACGGCTTGTTCTCAGCTCAGACGTCCTCTGGAGTATGGTACATGTGCCAGTAAGTGTGCTGTTATTTTATTCGCAAAGTCAACAGGTGGTTTATTACCAGCTTGGAGGAGTTTTGTTGATGATGGATAGATGTTTGCAGCTCAGCCGTGATCTCGTTCATGGGAAATAAGAAAAGGTCAGGGATTACGCCGGTTTGTTTTGTAACTGACAGGTTAAAACAAGAGCAAAGTAAGACTGTCTGCTGCAAATGCAATGAGATGCGACTGCCGTGAAGGCATTAATTGAGACCCTAGACATGTGGAATGATTGTTGAAAAGTGTTTGAATGCTGCGGTTAGCGCCTCTTTAGTCGTCATGGTCCAAAGAGCTCCCTTCAACACTCTGAATGGGTATTTTTGTAGCCTTCATCTGGGTTCGTGCCCAAAATAGCAGGTGATGCGTTCTGGAGCCCTCTTAGCGTTAACCGCTCCGGGGAGAGAGTCTTTGACCTTGTGGCTGAGTGAACTCATTTCAGCCTTGTCACAAAAGAAGTGGGAACGTTGCATTGACTGTCGTAGCCCCGGGCGCAGGCACATAGTGCAATGTTTCCGAGTGGATTTTCACAGTGATTACTTTAAAGAGGAGCTCTGGGATTTCATCTCTGATTTAGCATCGACAAGTTTGTCATTAAATGTGAAGCAGTGCATATCTAATTAACAGCGAAGCCGGGTGGTGTATTAGTGCCAGATTGGTCCAGTGGCCATCAAAGTTCAGAACACTGCTTTTGGATGTGTGGACAAACTGTGTAGAGTATAGTTAAAGACAATGCACTGTTTCATTTGTTAATGATTGTATTGTTTGTGCCCAGTTAACTTAAGGCTAGGTCTATAAATTATATTGATGAAAAGTTTGGGGTTGACAGATTTTTAGTCTCTTATGTTTTACCAAGATTGCATTTATTTTAGAAAAATACATCAATAAAAAAGCAATATTGTTGGGAAAAAATAATACTATTAAAATGTATGCTAAATATCCTAAATAACGATATTCTTTTTATTTTTGTGGACAAAGCTGATTTTTAGCAGCCATTTATTCGTTTCTCAGTGTCACATGATGCTTCGTTCTTCAGTGTTAAAAAAGTTTACTGCTTAGTAATTTTCGAGAAACGACAATACTTTTTAAAGATTATTTAATAAACAGAATGTTAAAAAATGCAGTATTTCTATTTGAAATAGAAATCTAACATTATAAATTATATTATACAGACAATTTTGATCTTAGAAACCTGGTCATAACTTTAAAAACACTACTTTTCATTAGTTTTTTTTTTTTTTTTTTTAAGAAAACTCTCTTGGAGACTCTCTCCCATTAAAATTCTCCTGTATCCATTGTGCTTAACAGAATCACATGCAAGAGAGAGCTGATTTAACAACCTAAACATTTATGAAATGCCTAATTTATAGTAAGAACTACAGCAGACACTTTTCTTTTTATATATTATGAACACTTTTTTATTATTTCTCTTTGAGTGTAACTTTCTTAGATTAGTTTGCTTTTAGTAATTTTCTAGAGACTACAATACATTTTTTCAGCATTATGTATTCCAGCAACATTTCTGTTTGAAAGTTTAGTTTGACATAGAGATTATAGTAGTCTCATATGTGCAAAGTACAGACGGTCTATTCATTTTCAGAAGACTGTTTTTGTCCCTTTAATTTGATGTTAATTTAAGAAATTTATCTTAACGCTTTTAGTAATTTTCTAGAAACTAAATTTTTTTTTTAGGATTTTTAAATAAATTATTATTAATTCAGACAATTTTGATCCTAGAAACCTGGACAATTCTTTTATTTTTAAATAGAAAGTATTTTCTCCCCACCAAGGTTATATGATATAATTAAAAATATTATAAAATAGTTCAATTGTGAAAAATGTATTCAGTTTAAAACAACTTTTCTGTTTTAGTATATTTTATAATGTAACCTATTATTTGTTGCTCAAGAAACTGGATAAAAGTTAAATATTTTGTGCACCTGTGATAAATTACTATTCATAAATACCATTATTTTAATGTTTATTCATCAAGGTCACATTAAATTGATGCAAAGGGATAATAATATCTTTTAGAATTTTACAAAACATTTTATAAAAAAATGCTATTTTAAACTTTTGATTTACATGTAACATTTATCACAGCTTTCACAATAATATGAAGCGAAAAAAGTTTAACTCAATGTAAATAATAGCAAAAACCATTATTAACTATTGCAGAATGAGCATCACTAATAGCTGATCATAATAATGCAGAAAATCATCTAATCAGGATGAATTATGAAGAATCATGTGTCTAGACTAAGTATGCATAAAATTCAGCTTTGAATAACAGGAATAACTGAAATTAGTAGCTAATTTCCATCTTTTTGTGAGACTGTGTCTTTCCCAATTGGTGTTAAGATGACACCTCATGATTTTGTTAATAATAGTGGTTTTGGTGTGGCTTGAAGACTTGAAGACATACATTTCACCAAATGGTTTTCAAGAAAAGTAGCCGGCAAACATTGCCAGAAGATGCAGACATTTGACAGATGCTTTCATTAATGGATACTTTTGTACGCCTTGCTAACATAAACAAGGGGCCTGACAGTCAGTCTAATAGCTTGACTATTGCAAGATTTTATTAAAGTTATTGATCTACTGGAGACTAGATTTATATGCCAAATATGTCAAGAAATAAAATGCATTTCGTCAATATGAAATAAAGAAGAAGCTCTGAGCGTTGCACAGCCACACAGTTTCTCTGCACCCTCCCTCCCCAAACACACACACACTCACTGTAGTAGTTACTGGAGCATGTGTAAGTGCAAGTGTGATACATGCCATAGACAGAATCAATTGTATAATTCCTTTAGGGCTTCACACATACACTCTGACTGCTTTATGTGTGCAGGAGCTGCAGTTTGAGCGACTGACGAGAGAGTTGGAGGCTGAGAGGCAGATTGTTGCCACCCAGCTGGAGAGATGCAAGCTGGGATCTGAGACCGGAAGCATGAGCAGCATCAGGTGGGTCAAGTTCAGTGACGCCTCTGTTTCTCCAGCTAAAACCAGCCATCTTTCACATCTCTCAACCTCTCCTTGATCTTTACCAGCCGACTTGTCATTAAACCATCAAATCATTAAAAGCATGTCATTTTTTTATAGTTTCTTCTTTGAAATCTTTTGATGTGCTTTCCTGTCTCATTCCATCATGAATATTTTAGTGTAATCACATTCAGAGGAGACTCAGATCTAAACTCCCCCGCTTAAATTAAACTCTTTCACAATTACAGCGTAAACAAAGGGTTAAGTTGTCACAAGCTTTGAATTCAGCCTGTAATTAAAATCTCACCATGTTTAAGTAATAAACGTGAACTGATACCATAATAAAACAGACTTTATGGATTATATATGCAATCAGTTTGACCCTTCAGAGGAGGAGAAGTGCTTCTAATCACTGTTTACAGTGAATGTTCAAATTAAACTGAACGGCCTCATTGTTTTGTCCTCTTTTTTGTCCACTATTTTATGTTTATTCATCAAGCCTGAAAACTCAAATCAAATGTCCTTTGGCTGTTCAGTCATTAAGACACCCACCCTGCTTGCTTTTGAGGGACTTTGTTGTAGAGGATATCAGGTGTACAGGTATAGATTTGTATCTGTATTATTATCCATTGATTTGCTTTGGAGACTTCAGCCAGAGGACCCATAACTAGGGCCAAACAGGATATGTGCAGAATATTGTAAAAAATCTGCGGATTTATGTGGAATCACATATGTTAAATAAAAAATATTACATTTTAAACTTTTATTTAATGTTAATGAAATTAGATCCAAATTCGATCCATTTATGTGGTAAACAAAAAGCAAGTCTCTCATATAATATATCTATTAAAAGACAGAAAATATTACTTTACAAACTGAATTGTAAACAAATCTCATGATTTATTTTCATATTAGTCAGTAATATTACTGAAATTAATTTAAAAACTGAATAAAGTAAATAAACAAAATAAAAAAATAGACTCAATAATGGGCTAAAAATCTGTGGAAATCTGCAGATTTCTGTGCGCGCAAATTCTGTGGGCCTACCCATAACTACTGGGCCCTTTCATATTCTTTCACACACACTGGTAGCCTAAAACTGAGAAAATGTCGCAATATATCATTCATCCATACATGCTCAACAAGTTCTTTCTGCTGACCTGGCTTTAAATATTTTATTTGTTTTCCTATTTGTGTTTGTTTATATTAGGAACATAAGTTTATTGTGTTAATATGATTAACTACTGCAGTTATGAAAAAAAAAACATTTTTAATGATGCTAATGGAAATTGAGCAGAATCAAATGAACCAGTGATTCATTTGCCCATTCATAAAGAGAGCTATTTAATTAATTCCTGAACACATCATATTAATCAAATGAGTAAAGACTCAGGGCTCTGTTTTAACATTTTTAAATGCATGGTCTAAAAAGGTTGTGCTTGTTAATGAGTTATGGCTGTGTTTGGGGCATATCTTGCAAATTAAACTTTATTTGAACTTTTTGTGTGTTTTAAAAAGTCATTATTTTTTAATTTCATTGTAATTATACATAGAACAAATTATTTCCTGAATATAATACTTTCTGTCACGTAAAGTAATCTAAAAGAACAAGTCATTAGTTTTTAGTCAAAAAATTCTATTACAGTGGTCCCTTGTTTATCTGTACGTGCTAATAATAACAAGATGAAATCCGCAAAGTAGTCAGCTTTATTTGTTACAATTATTATAGATGTTTTAAGGATGTAAAACCCCTCACTACATTTTTATACACTTTTTCTCTCTTGTTAAACACTCTCAAAGTTCAAGGAGTTTACAAAAAAATAAGTCCAGTACTATAGAATGAAATCAAAGATCAAAACCTGTTGTTGGGCCAAACATTCATCGCTGTCAGAAAAAGGTTCATAAAGCTTTGTGCAGATAATGTTGGCATCCAGCGTAATGTTCTTTTTCTTGTAGTCACTGATCCACAAAATTAAAGCAGACTCCATTCTTAAGGGGCTCGCACACTGGATGTGCCGCGCACATGACAGTTGGAAGTAACACACAACGGGCGCCCACATTGGCATGTTATTTAAAATGAAATTATTCAGGTGGTGCTCTGTGGCGCGGCAGAAATTTGAAGTGTCCTGAGTCGTAGCTAGGCATGGGACGATGACCGTTTTTAAGGTATATCGCAGTTTTGAAAAGTCAAGGTTTTAAAATGGGCAAAATTTTCTGCTTTACTGTTCCTACAGTATATATAATATTTTATTTTATTTAATTTTTTTGGTTTTTAGGACAACAGTATCTCCAGCAGAAAAGATATGCCGTTTTATATTGTAGAGGAATCTGTGTGTTTATAACAAATGAAAACAGCAGAAGTCAATGATTCATTTGAATTATTTAGCCTGACATGTTTACGCTTACAAAATGTATTAAATGTTTCTTAAAATAAAATATATATTAGGTTCAAATGGGAAAAAAAGTTTTTGTTTTTTACCCAGACTGTTAAAAAGATCAGATTTTAGAGCAGTAATCACAAAACCGTGAAACCGTGATATATTTATCCAAGGTTATCATACCATCAGAATCTTATACAAGCCCATGCCTAGTCGTAGCTGGGCACCGCAGACAGCAGATGACTTTCGGCGTCTGTGTGTGTATTCTAATGTAAACCTATGTTTACAATTCTAAAATGCAGGGCACTGAGTGGCATGACACATCCGGTGTGTGTCCGCCTTTATGATGGTTTTGCTTCAGACAGTTACAACCCTTTTTGCATCTTTGTTGGAACTCGCATATCTAGCAAAGATTTATAATAATTTGGCAAGCTGAATGCATTTGTACTGTACAGGAGACAAAGAGGAGACAATGGTCTTCAGCCAATCAAGACACAAAGCACAATGCACTGCAAAAAAAAAGGCATGTCAAATTGCACTAAAAAAATCCACAAAACTGCGAATCCACGAAAGGTGATCTGTAATATGTTTAACCACTGTATAACCACTGTAATATGTTTAAATTACAACGTAACACATTCAGACACAGATAATAAGGATGAGAATTTCTGTAGAAAATGTAGTAAAATAAAAACATAATTAATTCTTATGTGGGCATTAAACATTGTACTTGGTAGAGAATGTAACTCTCTTTATTATTATGATTTATTATAGTACTAAATGGTTTTATATTTTATATTCTGTGTTGTTTTTATAGTTTTGTGAAAATAATTATATATATTTGTATATATTTCAGACTAGAGACTAAATAGATTGAGTTATGTGAGACTATAATATTTCATGTGTCATATTTAAATGTTTTCTTTGCCACGTAAGTGAAGACTCCTTTACATAAAAATCTGCAGCCTTTCATGGATATATATATATATATATATATATATATATATATATATATATATATATCCATGAAAGGCTGCAGATTTTTATGTGAATTATTTTATTAATTTATTTTTGTGTTATATATATTTATAAAAGTATAATATAATCAGTGTATTTACAGGAATCAGAGAGTGAAATTCAATACCTTTTAAGATTCTTTCCATACATTTTAAAACCTTATAACCACTTTTCAACCGGAAGCACTGGCAAGATTTTAACTTGCAGTATATTTACTAAATATTAAAATAAGAAATTAATTCAAAACTAAAACATTATTCATATACTAAATAAAAAAAATCTATTAAATCTAGCTAATTCAGCAGGTTTGCGCCTATAGAACTGCAGAAATAATGGTGTTGCCTTGGTTACTGCAGTAAACAAAGCAGGATGATGTCAAATCTTGTAGGATTTTACTGATTTCATAAACTACACAGCATCATGATATTCACAGATTTAATTCAGGCACACTTTAGCAAATGTAATACCTTGTAAAATGTCATTTAAGATTTTTTTTAGGGCCTTAAATTTCTCTACATTGAGTTATCAACTTTTAATACTTTTTAAGACCCCGTGGACACCCTGATAATCCTACTGATGCTCCATCATTGAATGTTCATTTATTTATTGCTGGTTGTCAGTGTGTGTCAAGTCTTAAAGAGTCAGGCTAGGCCAGATCTCTTCTCAAGACAAATACAGCTTACAGACAAACAATCTGCTCAAGGCCATAATAGAAGCTGCTAGTCAAATAACAGTGCTCAAGTGTCTAATCAGGGTTTGCATGAAACTTGATTGGTCTTGGTTACTTTGTGCAACGTTTATCCCCTATTTTTTTTTACGCTGTTCATTTCAGCGACTGCACAAATTCAGTGATGGTGTTACTAGCTGGTGTTCGATTACAGTAGCAGAACAATGCGGATACAATACACTGCGCAGGCTGCTATTTGTTTCCTTTTTTATAAGGCACCAAGCTGAAAGTCATGGCATCAAGAGAAGCACCGTGGGCTAAAGAGAGCACTTTCAGCCCGGTGACCCACTTGTTTAATGAAACATGGCTCTTTTCAACTAGCACTCCATTTTCAACAAACATACAGTACTGTTACGCTGGCCTAGTTCTTCTGCTAACACTCTGACACTCAGCAAAAACAAATCTCTGATTAGCTAGAGTGCAGAACGATGATCCATCGTGGTGGAAATGCCAAAAGTAGTTGTTTTATTGTCTCTAGCAGGACATCCACCAGACTGAACGTCGACACAGCGTCAAACATCTGCTGCTCCGAGTGAGGCCTTTGACTCGATACTAGACCTTCCACTGTTGAGCCCTATCCTGTAGCGTGGAGTTGTCCCGCTAAACGCTGTCTGTCGAGCACAGCGAGGGAGTATTAAGCCAAAGCTGTTTGACTGTTTTCCTGCCAGATTAGTCCACCAGTCTCCTGTGAGCTCGGACTGCGCTGGCACTGCGTACGCGTCTACAATGTGTGCCTCGAGGAGAGATAATGCTCTGTTGGCATGTGGTGTAAATAAGTTGTATTGAGGAGACAGTGTGTTTGACAGCTCTAATGCTATAATCTTGCTGTAGTATAATGGCAAGCGAGAGCTTCTGGCCGTACAGTTGGCAGTGCGAAAATACTATTATTAGCATTCAGTTCGTCAAGTATGTACATTATTTCAGCAACAAGCTTTCTTGTCGGTTCTCGATTGGTAGAATTGATGCTACCTATAAAACGCATACCTTGATTGCAATGCAATCTGCTTGGAATAAAAGCATCTGGCTGAATGTAAAACGCATAAATGTACAGTATGTGTGGTACGAGAAACCCACTTTGTTTGAAATTGCACATGAAAAGGAAAGCAAACATTGAAAGGCTTTTTTCCGGTGAGACTGTACTGAGATTGCATTATGTTTCTCTTATCTGCTAGTTGGAGAGGGTAAACTGATGGAAAGAAGAGGAGATGGTGGGATGAATTCACTAAACGGTTTTTGTGCGTGCTGTATTTTAGCACAAGTATTGCTTTATATTATCAACGCACCAGCAATCTGTTTTAAATAGGCTTTAAATAAGCGTAAAATGCGGTGTGTTTATGTAAATTACAGTAAGTCATTATCATTTTTCAGTGCAAATATGCAGTGTTGAAGAGCTCATTTTAAGCGTTACTAAGTCAGATTCATCTCAAAATATACTTATGCCAGTTGTCACAATCACCAGCGATCTAATCCTGGCAGATCGCTGGTAAACACACAGATTGCTAAAGGACTACAAATCCGCCGTTATATTGACTACAAGGTCCAGTCATGCACCACTCACATGCACCTGTTCCTCATTTAGCTCATGAACTGATTGCAGGGACTATTTACACACAAACACACACACACACACACACACATCAGGGCTGAGTCTTGTAAACAGTTTTGTGAACATTACGATGCATTTTCCTTGCTTTACTTTGCCATATTTTTGACCCTCGCCTTGTTTGTTTGTTTGTTTATGTTGTCTGCTTCCTACCTGTACTGACCAATCACTTGTGTATTTGACTAAGACTCTAGGATTTACCTGCATACATCTGTTTGCTCCTGATTGTGACCGTTGCTTGTCTGTTCTCATTAAACCTGCATTTGGATTCGCACCCTCCTTGTCAGCGTCCCAATCACATTACACCAGTAAACTGGTATACTAGTTAGGGTATTGCACGATATTGGAAAAATTTAACAATGCGATATTTTTTGCGGTATATATTGCGATATGAATACAATTTCACCAGTTGATTTAATATCTATATTTAGAAAGAATTTATAATGTTAGATTGATTGGAATGATTCTGCAGTGGGAGTACATCTCCATAAAATTGTAAAATTTGTTGTTGTCTGTGTCACTTTCAGTGCGTTTCTGTATTTGCATGGGTTGTATTTTCATGCACGTGTTTAGTCAGAGATTGATAAACTAATGTTTACTATTTGCATATGCATAAAATCTAATAAACCGTCTATAAACTTTTTGGGGTCCCCTGACACATTTTCGTTGTGGTTGGTGCTATTTGCAGTGCATTTCTGTATTTGGATGTGTTGTGAGTATTTTTATGCATAACTATCAATAAATACAATCAAGAAAAAGATACAATTGAAATAAAGTGTTTTATCGCTTCCTGAGTCTAACAGTAATCAAGTACAGTAACTGAATAATAAAAATATTAATAATTCAATAAAATTAATCATTGTTAAAGTTACAAATGGTACAATTTCTTATACCTGAATGATTTTATAATCATTATACAATCACAGGCATCAAAAACACATTGCAATATCGATGTTGAAGCAATTTATTGTGCAGCCCTAATACTAGGGTTCGAGTACAGTTCTAAGTATGCATAGCAATTATGTGTGTAGTCTGATTTTCTAGCCAACTTGCATTGCTGAATTGTTATTTTGCTTAGTTCAAGCTAAACTGGGTCATTGTCTCACAAAAGAATTAGAGTAGATAGAACAAAAACCAAACTACTGAATATGAAAAGTAGCAGATGTCCTTGTTGACAAGCATTTAAAAATATATATTGATATTCATAGATATATTTTAAACAAGTACACTGCTAAAAATGGGTTTATGTTATTAGATTTACTTTTTTTTTAAGGTAAGTGGTTGCAAACAATTTATTTTTAACAAATTATTTTTATCAGTGGACAAAGACAATTTTGCTCTAGAATAGAAGCAGAGACACTGGACAGAGATGACTTATTAATGGGAGATGTGAGAGACCATGTCCTTGGCTGTCAGTGTCACTTAGCAACGTATAGAAAACAATGTAAATACATGGCGCGGTGGGCTTTAGTTTTCATGCCTCTTTTATTTTCAAAACAAGAGTCACACACACAGTAAAAGTCTCACACATAGTAAGTAATATAAACATGAATAAACATCAAAATAAACGGGTATGTGTGTGTGTGTGTGGGGGGGGGGGGGGGCGATGGGGTTGTTGTAATCTCACTATTATATGTTGTAGCCAATTAAATACAGTCAAGGGCATGCATGTTAATGATTCCATATGTAACAGTATGTGTTTGGTTCTGATTGGCCTGTTTTTCACCAGGATTTTACTCTCACATGATTTACATGAAAACGAGGAAACAATGGTGTTTGATGCTCACAGTATGCTATTTCCTCGTACTGAACTTTTATTATTCAGCAATATCCAGATTTTTATTATATGGTATCAGAAACGTCCAAAGTAGGGTCCACGGGCCGAAGTTGACCCATGGTAACCTTTGATTTGGCCCACCATCTCATCTGAAAAGAGAGGGAGAATGATGGGGAGCTGGTTGGGGCGAATGCCTTTGATAGAGATCGTCATTTTGAATTTAACACAACCTTTTGTTTCATTGTTTTATTGCTGAGCTACAAAAAAACTGAAATGAAATGATTCAATTAAATTTTGTAAAGGTGTCAGACTTTTAAACTGTAAATACTGTCACTTGACAGATCGTGGACCATTGTATTCAGCATTGAACTCCATTGTGTTATAAATGAAATTGTTTATGTTTTTACAGTAATAAGTTCTAAAATGTTAGATACTGGGTTAGTTAATATGATTTAAAGCAACATTTTCTTGCTTTTTTTTTATTATTATTATTATTATTATTATCGAATAAATTAGAAAATTCCCCTTGGCAAATTTATTCTAATAGGGTTTGCTATATATTCGGCCAATCAAGTTTGGTTTTTGGCTCTTTTGGGCACCCCTGCTTTAAATGAACGAAAGGACATTTTATCACTCATATATTTTGTAGCAACCAGGAATGGATCTTGTTACTGTGCCTAAGTGTATATATACAGTTTGAGTCAGAATTATTAGCCCCCCTTTGATTTTTTTTTTTCTTTTTTTTCTTTTTCTTTTTTAAAAATTTCCCAAATGATGTTTAACAGAGCAAGGAAATTTTCACAGTATTTCCGGTAATATTTTTTCTTCTGGAGAAAGTCTTATTTGTTTTATTTCAGCTAGAATAAAAGCAGTTTAATTTTTTTTAAAAACCATTTTAAGGTCAAAATTATTAATTCCTTTTAAGCTGTATTTGTTTCCATAGTCTACAGAACAAACCATCATTATACAATAACTTGCCTAATTACCCTAACCTGCCTAGTTAACCTAATTAACCTATTTAAGCCATTAAATGTCACTTTAAGCTGTATAGACGTGTCTTGAAAAATATCTAGTTAAACATTATTAACTGTCATCATGAAAAAGATAAATCAGTTATTATAAATTAGTAATTAAAACTATTATGTTTAGAAATGTGTTGAAAAAAATCTTCTCTCCGTTAAACAGAAATTGGGAAAAAAAAATAAACGGGGGGGCTGATAATTCAGGGGGCTAATAATTATGACTTCAGTTGTATGTCATAGTCCATCCACCTACTCTCTTTTGAATCCTATAAATAGTAGTCTTTTTGTAGATTGTTTTTTGCACGCAATGTTTTATTGTACAGTATATGGACGTTTTTGAACTTTGGAAATCAGTGCTTATTTCTTTCTTTCTATTATTCATATTGTTACTACATTTTTTTCAAAAATGTTGTTTTGAAGATGCCGCCTTTTTAAAACTCAGTTGCCTGGACTCTTCTAGAAGGGGCAGGGTTAAGGAAACAGGCAGTAAGAAGACCAATAAGAAACCTTCCCATCTGTCTGTGCACCAGGGGCATCTGTGCTCAGACAATCCCTCTCCACTCTTAAAGGATATTAAGCATATTAAGGGTGTCTGCTGCACTGGCTGACTCACTCTAAGTGTCTCCCCGTACAGTACAGGGAATACAGAGCGTATTGATTTAGCAGGCAATCTGTCAGGCTTTAGAGGTGATGAAAGCTTCTTGTGCTGCCCAAGTTCAGTTATAAGTTCAGTTTAAGCCCGGACTGTTTGACTTTAGCCTAACAGTGTAGACGTAAACCCAGTCTGGTGACCGAGAGACAAGCATACTGTCTGCATCTCAATAACTGGGATGTCCTAGAAGTTATTGTAAGAAAGAAGCTTTAGATAACCAGGTTATGCTGAATGATATGTACTGAGAGCATACTGTCTTGTTAGTAATATTCAAATGTCTTTCGAAGAGGTTTAAAATATTGTATGACATATTTTCTTTCATACAGTATATATATATATATATATATATATATATATATATATTAGGGGTGTAACGGTTCACAAAAATCACAGTTCGGTTCGATACGACACAGTGGTGACACGGCTCGGTATGTTTTCGATACAGCACAAAAAATTGATTTCATTTTTTTAATTGTATTAAAACTAACATCATAAAAGTATGATCTTGTTTTTTTTTTTCTTTTACTTTAAACCAGGGGTCACCAATCATGGTCCTGGAGGGCCGGTGTCCCTGCAGGGTTTAGCTCCAACTTGCCTCAACACACCTGGCTGGGTGTTTCAAGTATACCTAGTAAGACCTTGATTAGCTCATTCAGGTGTGTTTGATTAGGGTTGGAGCTAAAATCTGCAGGACACCGGCCCTCCAGGAACAAGTTTGGTGACCCCTGCTTTAAACAGTAATAGAGCTATACTTCTGGGGTTTCTGCTTAGCTGCTAATAAAACAAATCCTTCTTTATATTCAAAACCAAAAAGCTGCTTATAAAATATAAATGTAATATTGTAGTAGTTCAACAAAGAAAAAGAAAAGAACAATTTAGTTTTTAATATGGAACGCAGTTTCAATAAATTTTTAAGTAACTTTTTTATTTTCAGAACGATGAGTGTCCACCTTTTCATCAGACAGCAAAGATCTTCTTGATTTGACAGTCACCTGCCATTTTAGTGGATCTGAAAGCAGGAATTATCTGACTGAAATGGGCTTATCAAGGAATAATGTAATGGGGCTCTATTACATTTAACATTTTCTTAAAACCCAAAATTTCCACTACCGATTAAGGTCTCATATCCACAGCTATAAATGTACGGATCGCCTCGGTGATTTGTTTTGCCCTGTTCAAATCTGTAGGAATGCTGCGGGGATAGTTGCATGTAGTGCGCGTGTTTCCAGTTTTCGTGATTCAGTGATGTCAGTGTAAATGAGTTGACATGCTCAAATATTACCACTAAAATAGCTTACTGTCATAGCAGATGTCTTTGTTTTTTGTCCACCACTATTTTGCCATCACCCTCATAACTTACAGGGAAACCAAAGTGCTCCCAAACGCCAGACCCGCTGTTGGTTATAGGAGGATTACATTAACATTACTAGCCATTTTGCGAGCTATAGCAGCGTGTGCCTGACTGGAGTAGTGTTTGGAGGTGGGCGGGGAAGGTAGAATGTTGCCTGTCACGTCATTTGGGATGCCTTGTTGAGCGTTGTTGCACTGAAAAGATTACATTTTGTACACTTATTCTCTTTTTAGATATTAGTCTGAATTGTTCGGTTTGTAATGCGTACCGAACTGAAAGTCTCACACTGAACGGTTCAATATGAATACACGTATCGTTACACCCTTATATTTATATATATATATATATATATTCAGTAGTATACATTTCAGTATCGGACAATACAGATCCAATTCTGATACTATGCCATTTTGTTTTTTTTTAAGGCATAATACGGTTTTTATAGTTCTTGTAATAAACTCAAATAATAAATTAATAAATAACAGACCTAAAGGTCTACTGTACAATCTCAGAAATAAAGGTACAGGAGCTGTCACTGGGGCAGTACCTTTTTAAATTATACATATTTGTACCTGAAGGGTCCATAATGGTACCTCAAAGGTACATTTGGGCAATAATATGCACCATTGAGGTACCACTGTGGACCCTTTGGGTACAAATATGTATAATTTAAAAAGGTACTGCCTCAGTGACAGCTCCTGTACCTTTATTTCTGAGAGTGTTTATGACAGATGACACAATCTAACTTAAAACACAATGCTTGCTGTAAACTAGGCTACATTATATGAGCATTCATTATGACATTGATCTGTTGTGGTCCAGTTTGGGACCACAACATGTTTTCTCTTTAATATTAAGATTTTTCTTTGAAATCTGTAATAGGCTACGATTATTGACCCTAATCATTGTTAAAATAACCAACCTGCATCACTGAGACACAGCGTGCAGCCCTCCGGTATCTGTGAATCCTTTCAAAACTTAGCAGCACAAAGGGAAGAAATCAGTGTGTTGAGGATCTGTCCAGTGTGTTATTGAGCTTTTTCTAATGTAAAATTTCAGGTGAGCCTATTTTGTGTGAAGAGCAAGTAATAACCCTCTCTATTTCAGTGTTGTGAATGCGATCTGCTGATCTAACAGACACAGCGCGCAACATTATTTAGACACATCGATGAACTCCTTGTTGCACGTCAAAAATAACCAATTTATTGCAAAAATTGCTAAAGTGAACATAAATTTAACCACGTGAATATTCATCTGTACTTGACATTAAACTATAGAATGGCTTCAGAGCATTTGGAATATAGTAGGCCTACATCACAACTTTCTAGTGCCTTATAATAGGCTACCTTCATGGCTTTTGTTGACTTATAAATTACACAGAATATAGCGCACGTGCAAGATCAGATTTGGATCGGTACCAGCTGGCCGATACCCGATCCAGCAAAAATTTACGGTATTAAACTATATCCGATCCAAGTATTGGGATCGGTGCATCCCTAAAAAAGACACATGAACATAGCAGTAAAATGCCAAATGAATTGTTTTGATCATCTAATGCCAGTGTTTTTTAAATTATTAATGTTGTTAAGGGAAAGTTCATCTAAAAGTAAATCTTTACTGATCTTGTACTCACCCTAAAGTGTTTCAAAACTTTTTTTGTGACTTTTTCATGAGTTTTATGACTTGCTGATTTTTCTATTAAACACTTAATAAGATATTTTGAAGAATATTGGTAACCAGCAACCACTGACATCCATAGTAGGGACAAAAAATTGAATTAAATGCTTTTAAGAAACTAAGGGGTTAGGGTCAGTAAATGATGACCGAAATTACATTCTGGATTGAACTATCACTTTATTAACATGGTTTTTAGAGTGAATGTCTAGTGTAGATTGTCTTTTGACAGAATTACATGGCTGCCCATGCTAAGAGAAGTTCACCACTAGACAGTAACACATGCTCAGTCTGCCTTGTAAAAAAGCAGCCTTAGCCTAGCATAGCACAGATGTCAACTACTAGGCTCCCTACATGGACATCACTCACGCTGCCAGGCTAATGACCCAGCACATCCTCAGATGCACTCCAAATAACACTTTGTCCTTTCAGAAAGTACACTTGCCATAGGAAATGTGTGATTGATCCTGTAATTGCTCCGGCTAACTGCTGTTGTCTTAAACTGTAGCTTCATGGCAGCACACTGGGGTTAAAAATTGCACGGTTTCATTAATCTTTTAATCCGTATTTGTCTGGGCTCATTTGAATTTACCATCATTCTTGAATCGTATCTGTAGTGGAACTGTGGTGTTTGTCTTGTAATTGCAGCCATAACAATGAATAGCTTATCATTACTAACAAAAATGGATGTACAGTTGAAGTCAGAATTATTAGCCCCCCTTTGAATTTTGTTTTCTTTTTTAAATATTACCCAAATGATGTTTAACAGAGCAAGTATATTTTCACAGTATGTCTGATAATATTTTTTCTTCTGGAGAAAGTCTTATTTGTTTTATTTCAGCTAGAATAAAAGCAGTTTTTAATTTTTTAAAAGCCATTTTAAAGTTCAGTATTAATAGCCCCTTTAAGCTATATATTTTTTCGATAGTCTACAGAACAAACCATTATTTTACAATAGCTTGCTTAATTACTCTAACCTGCCTAGTTAACCTAATTAACCTTGTTAAGCCTTTAAATGTCACTTTAAGCTGTATAGAAGTGTCTTGAAAATGTCTAGTAAAATATTATTTACTGTCATCATGGCAAAGATAAAATAAATCAGTTATTAGAAATGAGTTATTAAAACTATTATGTTTAGAAATGTGTTGAAAAAAATATATTTTCTCCGTTAAACAAAAATTGGGGAAAAAAATAAACAGGGGGGCTAATAATTCAGGGGGGCTAATAATTCTGACTTCAACTGTATAGGGAAGTAGCGATTCACCTGACTCAAGATTCAATACAATTAACGATACTAATCTCACGATTCACAATTAAGTCATGATTTTTGCACATTTTTTTGCGAAATAATATATTTTCTGCCATAAATAAATGGCTATTTTAAAAACAAAAACAAAAAAGAATAATAATAACACAAACTAAAGAAGACTCATTAATATAAACGCACTAAAACTGTCACTGTGCTGGAATTTTACATTTTTAAAAAGAAATATCCGCATATCTGTGTTTCTGGCATAAGCAGAGGTCTTTGCACATTTACAATGTCCCAAGCTGATGAGAAAACTCTTTCACTGGGGCCTGAGATGGCTGGTGTGGAGAGGTGAGCCTTTCCTAAACCAGAGAACAGTATGTACAGAGGTGGCCCTCTGGTGCAGGGGACTGGCCACTGGCATAAAAAAACTGATTATAAAATGACTAATTATAGTAGGAGAGAGACAGGAGTTAACCATGATTATGAAGGTGAATAATTAATAGTACTTGTATAATTAATTAGTGTAAGTATCAGTGTGATACGCTTAAGAAGAGATAATCTTGAACATTTTTAAATATTCAATAATTATAAGCAAATTATTAGAGTATGTATAAAGTAATTTGGAAAGGAGAAAATTTTGGAAAGGAAAGTCTCATACCTGGTTCTGTAACAGAACAACTGTCTGTCTCTTTCAGTCTGAAAAACAGCTTCACACTTTTGCTATGAAAACACTGATGCACCGTGTGATCTCCGTAGCACTCATTTTTGAAAAATAAACTGCATATTTTTTTATATATACATATATATATATATATATATATATATATATATATATATATATATATATATATATATATATATATATATATATATATATATATATATATGTGTATGTATATATATATATATATATATATATATATATATATATATATATATATATATATATATATATATATATATATATATATATATATATATGTATGTATATATTATGTATATATATATATAAATATATATATGTATATGTATATGTATATATATATATATATATATATATATATATATATATATATATATATATATGTATGTATATATATATATATATATATATATATATATGTATATGTATGTGTGTGTGTGCATATGGTCCATTTAAATTATTAAATTTAAAACAAAGGAAAAGCAGATTGTTTGACTGTACCAGGGAAATACCTCATGCTCGCCTTGCTAAAACATTTGCTGTCGATATGCAGAGGAATGATTTGCTCTCAATACTGCAGGTGTGAGAGATGGCTGTGTGGCACTGCACCGCCTTTGAGAGCTGTAAGGCGGGGAGAGACTAACAGCATTACCCGCAGGTAGTTGCGAAGAGTAACATTAGGAACGGTACAGCACGGACACATGGGGGGTCTGAAAAGTCGCTAAGTTCGCTCCCAACTTTAAAATGTCAATAAATTGCAGTTACATTTTCAACATCAAAAGTTGAAAATCAAATCAAAATCGGAGCAGAGATAAACACCCATGACTCACAACTTTAAAAATATTTTTACAATATTAATTTCCTGTTACAGTTAAATCCATTGACTACATTACATTTTATTGGCCTTATTTTATATTTATTGATTGTTTGTTATAGTTAATTTTCTTAGCTATTTAGTTAATTAATTTGGTGTTTGCGTGTTTTTTATTCCAATACATATACCACATACACCATGATTTTCCCATATAAATAGCTTCTACATTTTTATAAGCTGCATTTCCACAGTTAGTGTTGCTATATTAAATCTACTATAAATTTTCATGAGGCAGTTTCCAGATGAGAGCCATTTTGCGCCAGACTGCTCTGCAGAAGTGTCTGGGGACTCGTGTTTATACTGCTGTGATTTGTAGTGAGAGTATTTTACCTTCATGCCATTCATAGTAATACTGTGTAAAAGACTGTTTGCCATCACAGAGCAGCTGTACAGCATCTGTGCTGCACCAGCCATTGCCCTCATATCCACTGACACAGATCTGCTGTGAGAAAGACGACCATGATTCAGCACTTCAACAGGGGCTCTCTCATTACGCCATTCTCTCTCTCTCTCTCTTCTGCGCTTTGGGATTGAAATGTATTCCTCTATGAGGGCTGTGAATCTCTCTTGATTTGTAGCGTATTGTATGTCAATGCATGAAGAGTCCAGAGGCCCACACAATATGGTTTCTGCTGTTCTCATGTCCTTACTAAACTGACTTTTTATGGACCATGGGAGGGCTTCTGTTGGAAAAACTACTTACATTTCAGTGTATTCCTCACAGAAAGACTTGGAAAACTATACTTTTATGATACCTTTATAGTTCGTCTTAGTCATTTTGTAACTTGACAGATAACGTTCACATTTATAATAAAGAAAGGAGTGAGCATGAACATTTTAAAGAGCACCTATGATGAAAATCATCTTTTGTAAGCTGTTTGAACAGGAGTGTGTGTAGGTATTGTGTATCCACAGTCATATTGGGGTGATATAAAGACAATAAGTCTCTTAAAATAGGATCCAAATCTCTCCCATTTTGAGGCCGACCGAAACGTGATGTAGGAGTGCAGTTTCCCTGCCCACCCAATTGACTGACAGATGCGTATTATCATGTCTCCGTAGTAAAGCATATACAGTTGAAGTCAGAATTATTAGCCCCCCTGAATTATTAGCCCAGCGACGTGGTGGCGGAGTAGGTAGTGCTGTTGCCTCACAGCAAGAAGGTCGCTGGTTCGAGCCTCGGCTGGGTCAGTTGGTGTTTCTGTGTGGAGTTTGCATGTTCTCCCTGCGTTCGCGTGGGTTTCCTCCGGGTGCTCCGGTTTCCCCCACAGTCCAAAGACATGCAGTACAGGTGAATTGAGTAGGCTAAATTGTCCGTAGTGCATGAGTGTGAGTGAGTGAGTGTGTATGGATGTTTCCCAGAGATGGGTTGCAGCTGGAAGGGCATCCGCTGCGTGTGCTGGATAAGTTGGCGGTTCATTCTGCTGTGGCGAAACCGGATTAATAAAGGGACTAAGCCGAAAAAAAAAAATAATTCAGAATTATCAGCCCCCCTGTTTATTTTTTTCCTCAATTTCTGTTTAACGGAGAGAAGATTTGTTCAACACATTTCTAAACATAATAGTTTTAATAACTCATCTCTAATAACTTATATATTTTATCTTTGCCATGATGACAGTAAAAATATTTGACTAGATATTTTTCAAAACACTTCTATACAGCTTAAAGTGACATTTAAAGGCTTAACTAGATTAATTAGGTTAATTAGGCCGGATAGATTAATTAGGCTGGTTATTGTATAAAATAAAACAAATAAGACTTTCTCCAGAAGAAAAAATATTATCAGACATACTGTGAAAATTTCTTTGCTCTGTTAAACATAATTTGGGAAATGTTTAAAAAAGAAAACAAAATTCAAAGGGGGGCTAATAATTCTGACTCCAACTATATGTAGTAATATCATATCATCAAGACAGGACGTGCACAAAGCAACTGGGATTAAAAGATCTGTTGAGCTCGCTGTGATCATCAATCACCATTAAATGTGATCAAGAATAAGTTAATGTAATGTAATGTAGTAAAATGTAAAATGTTTTTAAAACATGTTTGCATGTTTGTAATGGATTACAGCGATTTTACCGTCTTTACTTTATCACCACAGCCACATGTCAGTAAAATGATAAAAGAAGACGTTTAAATCCTGTTTTGTGGACGTTAAATCCGGTTTATTTTGTACATTAACATAACGCATATCCATACAGCAGTGGATATTAACGTGTATCCTGTCACATGTGTGTGCAAAACAGTGCAAGGTTAAACGCGTGCGCTGTGTATGTGTGTCTGTGTGAACTTTGTAACGACATTGTGTGTCTCACCGTTGCAACTCCACAAATAATACATCAAATAATCATTGTGAAAGTTCTTATTTCTCACAAACGTTACGTGAGCTCTGCTTCATGTCTGTCACTGTGCTGTTTATCTGACGCAGTCAAGGCGGAGATTGAGGCACTCTGGGTGGGGAGAAGCAGCATTAAAGGCACAGGCAACAAAAACAGCTACATTGTGTTCAGAGCAGAAAATTCCAACATTCTGAAAGCTATAATAAATAATCTGATGGGTGTTTTGAGCTGAAACTTTACAGACACATTCTGGAGACACAAAAGACTTATCTTAAATCTTGAAAAAAGGGTAAAATAAGTGCCCTTTAAATGGATGAAAAAAAATGTACTCATTTTCTCATCCTCGAATATATATTTTTTCTCTTCCATTTGGGAGTTTTTTTTCTCCTGGATTTTAAAGAATGCTATAAAACAGTAGCCATTGACTTTTATAGTATTTTTTCTACTATGAAAGTAGGGATGAGCAATAAAATAATGATAATTGTCACAAAGTATAATTTTTGTCAGTTAAACAGTAACATGTTAAGGTTAAGATATTTTGTTATGGAAAAAGACTGCCACAGAATTTTACTTCAATGCAAATTTCGTAACTATTTATCATTCTAAACAGTGCAACTCATATTTGTGAAATCGGCAGCACGCTGGCTCAGTGGTTAGCACTCACAGCAAGAAGGTTGCTGGTTCTGTATGGCCATTTCTGCATGGAGTTTGCATGTTCTCCCCGTGTTCGTGTGGGTTTTCTCCGGATGCTCCGGTTTCCTCCATAGTCCAAAGATATGCGCTATAAGTGAATTAAATATACTAAATTATCCGTAGTGTATGTGTGAGAATGTGAGAGTGTATGGGTGTTTCCCAGTACTGGGTTGCAGCTAGAAGGGCATTCGCTGTGTAAAACATATGCTGGATAAGTTGGTGGTTCATTCCACTGTGGCAATCCCTGATGAATAAAGGGATGAAGCCGAAGGAAAAGGAACGAGTGAATGAATATTTGTGAAATCTTTGTGTTTGTGATATTTTGACAATAAAAGTGTACTTTAGATTAATGAACTGTTTGGTTTCTACAACTTTTCACTCAACATAAGCAAAAATCTGCCTTTAAACTCGAAAGAAACTTTGACATTTATCACAATTACTGTATCAATATCCACTGATATGAAAAAATCTATTTTTGGCCATATAACTCTGCCCTTAATGGAGATCAATAACTAAAATAAAAAATAAAGTTTGGACCCACTTTGGTGTCACTTTTTTTTTGGCTGAGCTATCTTTCAATCTTTACGGGTGGCTCAGTGTCACCTCACAGCAAGAAGTTCGCTGGTTCGAGTCCCAGCTGGGCCATTTCTGTGTGGAGTTTGCATGTTCTCCCTGTGTTGGCGTAGATTTCCTCCGGGTGCTCTGGTTTCCCCCACAGTCCAAAGACATGCGGTACAGGTGAATTGAATAACCTAAATTGGCTTTAGTATGTGTATGTGTGAGAATGAGTGTGTATAGGTGTTTCCCAGTAATGGGTTGCTGCTGGAAGGGCATCCGGTGTGTAAAACATATGCTGGAATAGTTGGCGGTAGGACTGCACAGTATATTATTTTAGCATTAATATCGCAATGTGATCATTCGCAGTAGTCACATCGCGAGTATATTCAATGTTGAGTCTGAATTATAATATATTATTTTGCAAGTGTTTTTTGAGCTCTGTGACTGAGTGAGGGTTTTAAACATATTCAGGCATAATAAAATGTACTGTTTGTAACTTTGAAAAATTAATAACAATATGTTTTATTGAAATGTTTATAAAACGAAGACTATGCAGTATTATTTTACATTTGAATATTCAATTACTGTATACCTGAATACATTTCGACTTTTCGGAAAACAATAAAACGTTTATTTAATTAGCATATACTTATTGAATTTCTTTATGCTTGTAGATTGTTTATTATATTTTATGCACTCCCCTACAGAATTTTCCCAATCAATCTAAAATTATAGATTCTTTACAAACATTTATTCAACTAATCTACTGAAATTGTATTCATATCAATATATATAGCGCACAATAAAAAAATATCGCGATGTGTAATTTTCGTGCAGCCCTAGTTGGCGGTTCATTCCACTGTGGTGACCCCTAATAAATAAGAGACTAAGCTAAAGGAAAATAAATGAATGATGAATAATCTTTACAGTTTATGTCCCACAAAAGAATGAAGTCAGAATTAGTCATTTTAGGGTGAACTCCTTTATAACCATTATGACAAATAAAAATGTGTTACTCCAATCTGTCTTGCTGAAAAGTTTCATGATTAATGATTCTCCATGTTACGTACAGTATTTCACATACAGTAGCAGGACTATTTTAGTCAGACTCATGTAGGGTTTAATGATGGGTGGCCTGGCTCTTACGGACGAGTGCATCAGCTCCACATTCATTAATGCAATCACGTGAAGCCCTTTCACATGCTCCGTCAGACAGCATGGCCCATACACACACAGCACTAAAGACATGGGAATGTAACTCGCCTCACCCCCTCCATCAAATACATGTGCAGATCACCAGTTAATTTCGTCTACAGTATAATCTTGCATTGGAGTTTTAACACTCGTCTATTTGGGATGAAGTTCTTCTTGTGTAATGTTTATTTTGCATTAGCCGTGTATATACATATATATATAGATTTTGCCTGAAATAGCAGTCTGGATGGCATGTGTCTGTCTTTCTGTCTGTCTGTCATTGTGAGGCACTCATTGACCCCCAGTGGTTTGAGGCCGGCCTCCTCCTCTCTCGCTCTCTTTCACTCTTTTCACATACGTTAGCAGTGAACAAAAGGCGCTCTCAGCTTTGTTCCAGCTTTTCATAGCACACTTTCACTCTTTCACACCAGAATCTCAGCTTTCTTTCTCCTGTGACAGTCTAAGGCAAACAGGCTGCAACAAAACATACACACAAAAAAACTTTTTGTAATATTGCAGTGTAGGCAGGATGTTTAAAGCAGGTTCCAAAACACAGGTTGTCAAATGGATAACACAGAATGGGTGATTTAGCTTTTAGTTACTTTGCGCATGTGTGTGTGCAGATAGATAGATAGATAGACAGACAGACAGACAGACAGACAGACAGACAGACAGACAGACAGACAGGTGGACAGACAGACAAATAGACAAATAGATAGATAGTTCAAACTACTTATTTTAAATGAGTTGAAAAAACTATTTTAAGTTGTTTTTTAGGGGGACAACTTAAATGTTTTTAAATGTTTTAAAAATTGATCCTGAACTTAAACATGAAGGAACTGTATGGAGCCCAGCATTTTTACAGTGATGAATGGATGCATACGTTTGATGCCATTAAATGGAATAAAATATAATAACTAAAAAAATAAAAAATAAATAATTCCTTAGATTTATATAGTGATTTTCTGGACACTCAATGTGCTTTACACATTTTTACACATCACCTGGATGATGCGATGGCAGCCATATTGCGCCAGACCGCACACCAGCTGATTGTTGAAGAGGAGTGATAAAGCCAATTATGATATGGGGATGGTTAGGAGGCCATGATGGACAGTGGGCAATGTTGGCCAGGATGACGGGGTTAAACCCCTACTCTCTTTTTGAAAGACATCCTGGGATTTTTAACAACCACAGAATGTCAGGACCTCAGTTTTACATCTCATCCGAAAGAAGGTGCTCACTGAGCAGTATAGAGTAGGGATCCAAGCAGACCGCAGGTTGAGCGCCTTCTGCTGGTCTCACTAACACCACTTCCGACAGCAACCTAGCTTTCCCATGTGGTCTCCCGTCCAGGTATTGACCAGGCGTAGCCCTGCTTAGCTTCAGTGGGCGACCATGTGAGAATTGCAGAGTGTTTATGCAGATGGATGGATGGATGGATGGATGGATAAAAGAATGGATAGATTAAATGAAAATAAAATAATAATAACTAAAAAAAAATCTGTGTATGCAATTTCATGTCTTTAATTTTACATAAAACAAACCCGAGAAAGATACAGAGCATATTTTTATAATAGTTAATGAAGTATATAGAATATGTATTATAATCTAACTGTCAAAATAATAAAATTATACTTATTGGTAGGGCCAGACGGAATCTGCGGACATTTTTTGCTATTTGTGCGTAGAATTGTGTTAAAAATCTGCGGATTTATGCGGAATTATTTTGGGAGAATGATAACTAAAACCTTAATATATTAAATAAAAAGTAATACCTTTTTAACTTTTATTTAATGTTTACAATGCAAATCCAATTAGATACATTTTATTTGGTAAATAAAGCAAGTCTGTCATATATTATATATACTAAAAGACAGATAATATTACTTTACAAAATGTATTGTAAATAAATCAAATGAATATTTTCAAATTAGTCAATAATATTACTGTAATTAATTAAAAAACGGAATAAATATAAATGTACACACATTTACACAATAAACAGAACCAATGATAGGCTAAACATCTGCGGAAATCTGCATAATTCTGCGCGCGCAGATTCCGTGTGGGCCTACTTATTGATTAAACAGTAATGCACATGTGTTGTCTATAATTAATTACATGTAAATGCAGCTGGTCTGAAAATTTCAACAGCAAATGTTTCAGCCTTCAACAATAAGACCTATTTGAATAAAGAAGTGTGTTAAATGTTTCTTTTTAGAAGCTGTAGCCCATATATATGCTACTGCTGATGACAAAACATAAATAATTTGCAACAATTAAGGTGGCGCTTAATTATCACTGAATCTCCACAGGTAGAAAGTATCATGTTTAAGCACCATTGATGGTACACTTAGCAATGCAACGGATGCCACTGTTTACTGAGATTGCAGTTTTTTTAGTTCACTTCTATTTGTTTACACACTAAGAATATATTTCAATATTAGTATAATCTTTTTGGGAATAACAGTAGAACAACATGCAGATGATTACATTCATCCAGAATGGAGTAAGAAAACACTAAATCAGTGTACTAATTGTAATGGTCCAAATCGCATTGCTCTAAGTGTTTCAGCTAATATGTTGAGTCAATATGGAAATGGGGCACATAAAGAACAGTGATTAACTACTGACCACACAATGACCCACAGCTGTGATTGCCTCATCCGTCATGTCATTATTCTCAAGTTAATTATCGAGGGAGAGAAAAATATCTTCATCCTAAAAGACTTTAATGATGATCCCCATGAAGACAGACTCATTCTGCCCTATCGGTGTGATGTTATCTCGTAAGAAGTCTTCTAGAGCAATATCACAACTTTAAGTCTTATAGCATACTGGAAATTGAACGACCATTCCAGCCAATGGGAACACTCACTGTAGTTGTTTATTTATTCATTTGGTGTTGCAGGCAGTCATATCTTGCTACTAAATCTTTGTTTATCTACCTTCGAGCACTTATTTATTTATTTGCCTAGCAATTACCTGACATATTTAGCCAGTGATTGTCTTTCATGAGGAGCTATTAGGATGAAAACAGTTCATGCTTGTTTGGAAAGCAGGTCGACTCACTCACTAAATGGGGGGTTCTTGTAAAAATGCCTTGTGGCTCATCTCTGTTGCTCACTCTCCTGGAGCCTGTCTCTGTCTAGGCATTGTTCATGGAAGAATCGGTGATGAATGGGTTTTAGGAGAACAACGGCGTGGCCCTATTAACATGTGGCGTTTTGTTTTCTTCTGCGATTTGTCACCCCCCGCACAAACATAGGCAGCCTCACCAAAATGAATCCTTACACACTCGCCGGAAGAAAATCAATAGAGTGATTTAGCAGCTGCTGTAAGGCTCCAAGGACAATGGGTGAGCATTTAGCCTCCTGATAGAGTTACGGGTAAGACAGGAACGCTGTTTACTGTGCGCTGCCGATGCCGGTCAATGATTAGGGATATGCGGCTCCACGTTCTTCTTCCTCAAACCTTCATTTCCAGTCAATCCATAACCATCATAACTACTGTTTGTGTGTTTCACCACAGAGATGATACTTCATTGATCAGTGAGTTATGTGATTCAGAGGGTGCGCAAATAGATTTATGAACTTGATGGGGAAACAGTTACATAAGCAGTTTATGTTCGTCAACGTGTTTAGTAACACCACATGGGGAAAAGCAAAAAGTGTGTGATGATTTTCTGGTAACAAATGAAGTTTAAAAGAACAACATTTATATATAAATAAATACATTCGAGAACCAGCCAGAACTGTTATATATTTTTACAGTATATATTATATATTATATTTATATATATATATATATATATAAAACAGTTCTGTCTGGTTCTTGAATCTGATTGGCTGATAGCCATGCAATATTCTGCAATATCAGAACTCGTACAGCCTCCTCACCCTTCTCTATTACTCCGCCCACATATAGTGACAGCAGATCAATAAACTCACTACAGTTTGACAAATATTGCAGCTGTTGGACAACATAATGTTCTTTAGAGGCTTTTTAGGCCAGAATGTAGCTGTTTAGGTCGCAACTTTGCAGTTTATTTTAAAATGTTTATAATTTCTGAGAATTTCTACATCGCATAGGCATCCATCAGCCTGTAATACTGAGCAGAGCAAAGACGGTTGATGTTGTACATCCACAAGAGACAGAGAAATACTGGGAAATGTCTCTAGACTGGTGGCATTTCATAATCTTAAAATGTCAGCAATATCACCTGTTTTGTCATCACTTTAGACATTAGGCTAGAGAATCATTCAAATACTAGCTCTAAAATTACATTGGTGAAGTAGTAATGACTTCTGCTGTTCTGACGTCAGCTGCAGATGTAAATGAATAGTGGAGGAAAGTAGTTCCTCATACAAAACGGTTTTTAGACTCTCCGTGTTTGATTTTCCTTTTTATATACATGATTATGCCGTCGAACTGTTGTATAAACGCAATATCACACTCGTAGCAATGCGATACGGCTGTATATCATCACTGTATATCATCACTGGACACTAAGGCATGCCTCCCACCAGTGCCAATATACAGCCATATCGCACTGCTACGAGTGTGATATTGCTCATACATTTATATATTTATTTATTTATAATTTAGGACCCACATAGAAATATGATATATGGCAATACATGCAAATGACTTATACGAAAATATTCATATTTGATATGTCATATATGCAATAAATATTTTGAGAATGGCCGCTTTTATGTATTTGTTTTTTCAACCAATCCATTTTTGCAATATTTTGAAATGTATGTTGCATATATTACATATTTTATGTATGTAAAATGTAAACATGAACTCGTATGTCATATATATGTCATTTATTTATTTTTTAATCTTTTGTATGTAACTGAATTTAAAATACTTTAGTTATTTTCTTAATTTGTCATGAGAACTGACAATTTTATTGAAAAAATGGTTTTAAATAAACAGTAGTATTATGTAGCGCACTTTGTGATTATGCTTGGGTTTTCTTTGGTGCTGTTAAAACACCACATTAAACCTGAAGCTCTTTTATGAAATTAAACTAGTTCACATTTTAAATCGCAAATCGCAGTTTTGATCAGACAAATCGCAATTAGATTTTTTTTCTCCAAATCGTGCAGCCCTAGTATAAAACAGCTTTTTAGTGTATATATTTGTACTAAACAAAGGAAATAAACCAGAGACTATGTCTATGACATCATTACCATCGACCAGTTGTACAGTTGTTCAAATGTGTTTACCAGTCAAAGCAAACCTTTCGTTAAAAAAACATAGTCGTTCAATCTCCCTAGTCAAACATTTAAAGTAAAATTGGACCCTTTTCTGTTCCCATGTGACATGCTTCTGTGAACAAATCAATGTCCATGAAGAAATGGTTCACTGAATCCTAACCATTGAACAATTTTGGAATGAATCGTGAGCTAGCCCCCGTCATGCCTCACCTCACTGATGCTCTTGTGTCTGTTTTACCATAAAATTGGAAGCTTTTACAGAAGACCAGCTCCCTATTAATGCCAAGGGTTTAAAACGTATTCAACAAGCATGCACCTGTATAGGTTCCCAGGTACTTTAGACAACAGCAAGTCATTTAGCAGGTAGTAAGGGTGGTAGCATTAGATGAAAAATTAAGTTCAAATTGTGATTTCTTTAACGGGATAGTTCAGCTAAAAATGAAAATCCAATCATCATTTACTTACACACAAGTGGTTTGAAACGTTTATGAATTTCTTTCTTCTGAACAACAAAACATTGACCCAATTCGTTTTTCAAAATATCTTCTTTGTGTTAAAGACAAGAAAGAAACTCAGGCAGAAACAAGTAGAGAAACAGCAAACGATGGCAAAATGTCAACACGATCTCTCTGCAATTCGAAACTTTTTGATTTAGTGGCTAATTCCTATGAATTTGTATGATCCCATTCGTACAATGTAGTATAGAGATTTGCTCACCCCCCGAATTGCGGTTGGGTTAAGGGGTGACTGAACTCGTACAAATTTGTACATATTAGCCACTAAACTGACAAAACATAAAATAGTTACATTTGGTCATGAGATCAGGCTGCAAAATGTTCATTTTTGAGTGAGCTGTCTTTAAACTTTGTGTTGACGATGCATCTAAATCTACTCTGTCTTTACTCTTACAGTTCTGCGGATGAGAAGTTTCGCTGGAACAACCAAGGTAACTGAACTGTTTTCTTGCTTAAATGAAGATTTTGCTTGCGCCTCAGCCTATCTTTTCAAAATCCGTGATCTGAAACCTTACAAGAAAGTGAATGTTGTATGAAGACACCTTCTGAAATGCGTTTTGACAGTTGTCATCATCTAGCAGCCCACGTGGTTAACCGTGCATGTCAGAGAGAAAACATGTTGACTTTTGACTTTATTGATTGTGCTACAGCAAAACGTTAGCTAAAGATGACAACCTCTGCCTTCCCAGAACATAAAACACAGAGGAGATTGAAGAGCAGCAGCAGTGCAGCGCATGAATGATTCATGAGCTTGCGGTCACGCCACACTCTTAAAATACTGGGCTCTTGATGAAGCATCAAAACAAAACCAGATTAAGCATCTCATTTTCATGCATTGCTAGTTTGGAAAAAGAAAAAAGTAAATTTATGAGGAAAAAAATATGTGAATAAGATGCATTGGTGGATATCACATTTTACATGTTTATATATTTCACAAATAATGTATGGATGTCAGTTCTTGGTGGTTTTTGTGCATGTTTATTGGTTTCAGTGATTACTAGTATTGGTTTTGTTCATTATAAGAAGCTACGCAATGTTGTGAGACAGATAACATAAAATTTAGTATGCTGTATATTTCTGATACATTTGTGTCTGTGTGTGTAGTACCTTGTATTCCTTTAAATGTACAAGTATAGAAATACCAGTACATTAGACTAAACTAGAAATGTCTCATATGTTTTGTTATGATCATGGATCTGGTAAAGTCTTAAAAGAACATTGCAGATTGTACGGGCTATGTTTGTTATAGAAACTGCATTTTTATAACTGTAAAATTGTTGCATTTTACAGCATTTAAAGAAAAATTCAGTGTAACCTAACCTTTGAAATGCAACACTGTAAAACTTTTGACTGTTAATATCAGCACAGACACCTAAAAATAGAGTTTTTTAGCATTGTTCATTCCATGAAGAGTATTTAATTGAACACTCCACTACTTTCACAACTCTTCCAGAGTTAAACAACTGAGGTTTACAATTTTTGAATCTATTCTGCCAATCAAAGTAACACCTTAGTAACCGGGTACAGTTCTATCCCGCCATCATACTGGAAAGGTATTTTTCCGTATTTCTCCCGTATTTTTTATCTTTCCGCGAAGAGCCGATCCTCCCTATATGCAACCTATACCACCGAACCACCAGGGGCCACCCCTTGCTCCTAAATGTGAATCTGTTCTGTGCTTTCATTTTATTAAGACACGAAAACACTTTGAAATAAACATAAAAACGACGCGATTCATTTCCTTTTCATCACAGGAGCTGCCCCTATGCAATCCTCAAAACAGTCAGTTCATGTAATGATGCATGATTGTCAGCTGATGCGCTCCATAGTGCATAGACGCTGTTTCCCAAGCGGATTCTGTACGTACATGATTTAATGCGGAGCTCAATTGGACACTGGGTTTTGGGTGCGTGTTTGAACAGACATATACACGTCATCATCACAATAATAATGATAATAATAATAATAATGGCGGTTCATTAATGGCGGATGGGTTGACATTGATTGTCATTTTCTCATTGTACATGTCATCAGAGGTGGAAAGTCCCGCCCATTAGTGACGATCTCTCCCACATAGACCCTTTTCACATTTCCAGGTCTCTCAGTAGCGGAAGACATCATAGTTGGGTAAACTTAGAGCGCAGTGAATCAGAGAGTACAACAAATATTTTTTTACAATCCTATTTGCTGAAATAATAAAGAAAAATGCCACGATATTGTTATCAAGACTTTCAGAAAAAGGAAAAAATTGTGTAAGACTGATGACGACAGCCAGAGGATAGAATAACGTAAAATTTACTGTCCCACCCCATAGATGCTGCATCAGAAATGATTCGCACAAGCGGTAATCCGTGTTTTTAATTTGATGCGAAAACCCTTTTTACAAGACTGTTAAAAAGTTTCAAGGATGTAAGATTATGATGACCGTTAAATGTGTCATAACAGTCTTGTGAAAAGGGCCCATTACCATAGACAGCCCTGAGTGAGAAGCAGCCTTTTTGAATATGCTGCAAAATGATAATAATGAACAAGCTCCGCCCTCTTTTTAAAATAGGGCTGGGAGCACAAGCTCCTTTGAATTTAAAGAGACGCTCATCAAAACAACACAATTTGGATTAAAGCCTAAAAGGGGCAGTTTCAAAGAGTTATAAAACATTATTTATGTGCTGAAACTTCACATACACATTCTAGGGACATCAGAGACTTATGTTACATCTTATAAAAGGGGGCATAATAGGTCCTCTTTAAGGACTGTTTACCGAAAGGTTCTTTGGGGAAACAAAAATGCTTCTTCTACATCATCACGGAGAAAATATTTGTAAGACTGCTTTTAAATGCTCATTATTGTGGGGGGCTGCTTTATTGCCTGCCATTAGTTGCATGAAAAGCCTGCTAGATGAAGTTTCCTCTTGTGTCTTTGTCCACAGACGGACAGAAGGATATAGAGGAGGAGCTCACCACAGGCCTGGAGCTTGTAGATTCCTGCATCCGATCTCTTCAAGAGTCTGGGATTCTGGATTCACAGGAATTTACTGCAGGTGAAAGTAAGGGGCATTTTTAGAGGCTTTAACACTTTAACACAATTAAGAAAATACAGAGGCTGAACAGTGTTAATGACTCCTAAATGTTCTGATCCCGCAGAGTTGTGAAATTAAGGCGAAATGATTGAAAGCTGAGGACTGTAATCTACGTTCCCTAAGTGTTCTTAGTCAGAAATGCAAATGTAGCTGCTCATAATGTGGGTTTGAAGATGTTGAGTGTTTTTACATCAGTTTGGTATATTCTTCAGCTTTGTGAAATTTATCAGTGAACCTCCCTTAACCTCATTATGCATGTTAGCCTAATGCTGGAATTCGAGATTATTTCTTAGTTTCAAGAAAGCATCAAATAATAATGCACATCGGAAAGAATTTTCACCCTGCTGAGAATATGAGGTTTACCTTGAACTGATGAACACATGAAAGAGTTAATACATTTTCAAAGGTTTAAAGGGGCTATAGTGTTAAAATGTTACCAGATAATCTAAAACGTGGCTCATGTGGACACAAAAATATTATTTATAATGACATTATTAGCCTGAGTACACTCTAAGAAATAAATGTGTAAAGTATCAGAAAAAAAGCACTTGCAGTTTAATTGACTTGACCAACCTAGAAAAAAAATATGATTTCAGAATACTAAAAAGATTAATAAAAGTCACTTTAAATTTTCACATCAAAAGTTGTCAGAGCGGAAATCAAGGTCTCATTTATCATTTCAAAAGCGTAAATCAGAGGAAAGATTTGTGCAAGTTGTGAACGACATGCAGTTTTATTAGAATATACAATCATACAACAGGTAATTCACAGATTTTTTACTGTGTGCATAAGATTATACAAACAACAGTTCTAATAAATAAATAGGGTTATTCCAGGTCATACTACTATTTAAAAAAAAACTTTTTGCTTGACATTACCTTTATTAGGGGTGGCATGGTGGCTCAGTGGTTAGCACTGGTCGCTGCTTTGAGTCCCGGCTGGGCCAATTTTCATTTCTGTGTGGAGTTTGTGTGTTCTCCTCATGTTCGCGTAGGTTTCCTCCAGGTGCTCCGGTTTCCCCCACAATCAAAAGACATGCTCTGTAAGTGAATTGGATGAACTAAATTGGCCAAAGTGTGTGTGTGTGTGTGTGTGTGTGTAAATGAGAGAGTGTACGAGTGTTTCCCAGTACTGGGTTGTAGCTGTAAGGGCATCCGCTGCATAAAACATATGCTAGAATAGTCGGCCGTTCATTCCTTTGTGGCAACCCCTAATAAAATAAAGGGACTAAACTGAAGGAAAATGAACGAACAAATGAAATGCCTTTATTAGGTAAAAACTGTATTTCTGTAAAAAATATACAGTGGAAGTCAAAATTATTAGCCCACCTTTGATTTTTTTTCTTATTTAAATATTTCCCAAATGTTGTTTAACAGAGCAAGGAAATTTTCACAGTATGTCTGATAATATAATATGTCTGATTAAACTTATTTATTTAATTTCAGCTAGAATAAAAGCAGTTTTTAATTTTTTTATGAACCATTTTTAGTTCAAAATTATTAGCCCCTTTAAGCAAATTTTTTTCGACTCTCTACAGAACAAACCACTGTTATACAATATCTTCCCGAATTACACTAACCTGCCTAGTTACCCTAATTAACCTAGTTAAGCCTTTAAATGTCACTTTAAGCTGTATAGAAGTGTCTTGAAAAATATCTAGTCAAATATTATTTACTGTCATCATGGCAAAGCTAAAATAAATCAGTTATTAGAAATGAGTTATTAAAACTATTATGTTTAGAAATGTGTTAAAAAAATCTTCTCTCTGTTAAACAGAAATTGGGGAAAAAATAAACAGGGGGGCCAAGAGTTCAACAGGGCTAATAATTCTGACTTCAACTATATATTACAAGATAAAACACCCGTTTTTGCATCTGTCTTCAGTGTCACTTGATGCTTTAGAACTTAATCTAACATGCTGATTTGTTGCTCACAAACATCTATCTAACCTGATCAATACTTCTTACAACATACTGTAGCTACAGTATTAGGACTGCGCAATATTGGTAAAATCTGACATTGTGATATTATGTCATTATATATTGTAATATGAATACAATTTCGGCAGATGAGTTGAATAGCTCTATTTGGAATGAAATTATTAATTTTGATTGATTGGAATAATTTTGTAGCGGAGTGAATCAAACAAATCGGCAACATAAATAAGACAGAGCAAAGATAAAAGTGAAATAATAGTCAGATATTCAGGTGCAGTAATACGACTCAATATGATCGTGATATTTTTGCCCCCGATACTGATAATGACGACAATGATAGATCAGAAAACCATCCACAATATATCATATTATATATCATACATTGTAATGAAGGGAAAAAAATGCATCAAAAAGTTGTAAGATGTATTTTTTTTATTAACAACACATATATTGTGTGAAATTGCAACATTGATGTGTTTTGTAATTTGACATTATGAGAAGTGCCACCTTGTGTACTGCGGTAAACAGTAGCAGAGCAAGGCTGATTAGTTAATTCAGATCTTTTGTGCCTTCAAATAAATACCGATACTTGGCCAAATTGATAATGTATCACAGGGATATTTTGTCCCACCCCTATATTATTGAATAATCAAATGTAATGTCAAATGTAAAATAACCCTGTGTATTCTTCATTGCTGATCAGCTATAATCCCAATTCCACATTGCAGATCCTGCGATATGACTATTGCGAATGCACACGTTGTGATATCGATCCTGAAACAAAATACAAATGTATTGTGCAGCCCTAGTAGCTATATTCTTAAACGTAAAGTCTGTCATCATTTACTCACCCTTCACTGAACACAAACCTGTTTGAGTTTCCTTATGTATTCAAACAGAATAAGTCATTTTGAATAAAGTTGGAAACCTGTAAACGTTAACTTCCATAATAAAGCTGTGCGATTTAGGGAAAATATCTAATTGCGTTTTTTTTTTGACAGATATTGAGATTGCGATTTGATTTACTATTTAATTTTGTAGTCAAGCTTCAGCTCAATAATCTGTAAGTCGTAGCAACAATTCTGCAACAGCTCTTAAAAATGACCTGTTTTCGTTTGGTGTCTGTGACTTTGAAACCAAAATATTCCCATATTACAAATGCTGTCTAGATATTAATTAGTCTATTGAAGCTTCTGAAGCAGCAGACGTCATGATCCCTCTTGTAAGCGCTTTGCTGTTTCTTTTCTTTTTTTTTTTTATTGTGGCTGTAGTTCGATTGCGTAATTTTGATTGGGCAGAACGAAGTGTGCTCACTCAATTGGCTAGTAAGACTGTCACGCACAGGCAGCAGTCATGCATTTGCTCCAGGCGGGGGAAATTAAATAATATATATTTTTAATAATATTGCCTCAGTGCAAGAAGGTCACTGGTTCGAGCCCCAGCTGGATCAGTTGGCGTTTCTGTGTGAAGTTTGCATGTTCTCCCCGTGTTGGTGTGGGTTTCCTCCGGGTGCTCCGGTTTCCCCTACAGTCCAAAGACATGCGGTACAGGTGAATTGGGTAGGCTAAATTGTCTGTAGTGTATGAGTGTGGATGGATGTTTCCCAGAGATGGGTTGCAGCTGGAAGGGCATCCGCTGTGTAAAACATGTGCTGGATAAGTTGGCGGTTCATTCCGCTGTGGCGAGCCCAGATTAATAAAGGGACCTAAGCCGAAAAGAAAATGAATGAATGAATATTTCATACTGCAGCATCTTGCATTTAACTAATCATAACGTTTCAAATTGTGATTGCGATTCGATTTCCATTAATTGCACAGCCCTATTCTATAATATTTCTTTTTCCTACTGTGAAAGTCAATATAGTTATCGGTTTCTAATATTTTTCTAAATATCTAATTTAATAAAAAAATAAAAATAATAATAATAATAATAAAAATAATATCTAATAAAAGGAAACCCGTAGAGGTTTGGAACCACTTGAGAGTGAGTAAATAGTGAGCAACTTTTCATTTTTGATTGAACTATCCCTTTAACCACATAAAAAATTGAGCAAACTGCTAAATAAATCACCAAATACAGTTGAGGTGAAAATTATTATCCCCCCTGAATTATTAACCCCGCTGTTTATTTTTTCCCCCAATTTCTGTTTAACATAATAGTTTTAGTAACTCATTTCTAATAACTGATTTATTTTATCTTTGCCATGATGACAGTTAATAATATTTGACTAGATATTCTTCAAGACACTTCTATACAGCTTAAAGTGACATTTAAAGGCATAACTAGGTTAATTAGGTTAACTAGGCAGGTTAGGGTAATTAAGCATGTATTGTATAATGATGGTTTGTTCTGTAGACTATATCGAAAAAATATATAGCTTAAAGGTGCTATTAATTCTAAACTTTAAAATGGCTTTTAAAAAATTAAAAACTGCTTTTATTCTAGCCCAAATAAAACCAATAAGCCTTTCTCCAGAAGAAAAAATATTATCAGACATACTGTGAAAATTTCCTTGCTCTGTTATTATTTTTTTTAAAAATTCAAAGGCAGGCTAATAATTCTGACTTCAACTGTATACACAGACCCTTAATGGTTTATAAGGAACCATCCAACACACATAAAGTCGATTTTGTATTTATTAGCTGTAGTAGTTCCACTCTCTCTGTTTGTGAGTTATAAATAGAATTCAGTTTAAATATTCATATCGGCCCTGATCTAAAATGCAGGTCATAGAGTGAGGAGATAAAAAGCCCACTCCCCAAACAGATAAGTGACCAGCCACCTGGACATGGACCGTCTGCTGCACAGCCATCTCTGTGGCAGCAAATGGCATCTTAAAATGTCTGAGACGCTTGGTTTGAGACTGGAGAAGAACCAGAAGTCTGATTATGGATTTATGAAACTTCCAGTAAATGCGCCTCTTTTTGAATCTGATAGTGGCTTAAGTGGTTATAGTAGTAAACTTATATCAGTCGGGCGGGCCACTTTCTGATATTACTGGGTCATCTGAAATTACCCATCTGAAATTACCCAGTTATCATCTTCAATTGTTTTGAAGTCACTCTATCACATAGTGTGTGTGTATGTGTGTCAGCTTATGAGAAATCTTTTCATAAACCACAAGATTTTTTTTTAAGTAATTGAAAGATATATCACCAAAATAAGGTGTTTCGTAATGTAACAAATCTCGCAGCGTGTTGTGACATTTAGATATTTGTAAACAGACATTATTTGTCCATCAGGCCTTTTTAAACTGGCACATCTTTTAAGACATGCAACATTTTTTTTGGTGCTGTCAGAAGTCCACAGAGGAGGAAAAAACATGTCTGACAGTGCAGCAGTAAGCTTCGGTTAACACGACGCAAACCACACACCATCATGATCGACTTTGCAGGCTGTCAGAGATTAAACGGCATTTAAACCTGTCTCTGTGCATGCAGATGATGTGTAGTGCAATATGGCAGTGATTTCCAAACAGGAGTATAAACCACAGGAAGTACTTTAGCAGGGTACGGGGGAACAGAAATGTAGATTTTGCTTTGCTAATCCTGTAAAACTTATGTTATGACTTTAAAAAGGGCTGCAGCTAACAGTTATTTTCATACATGATTACTTAAATGGCATAAAAGAATTAGGATTGAAATCAAAACTAACCATATGATTATGTAATCTTTAATTGAAATCTGAAAATGCACTTCCTGTTTTTTTTCTTCAGTTAATTTCTCAGATTTCCTATGTCTTAGGCAGTGTTGGGTAAGTTGATTTAAAAAAAGTAATAGATTACAAATTACTGACTACTACTAGAAAACTGTAATCTGATTACATTATGTAAAAAGTAATCAGATTACTAATTACTTTACTTTGAAGTTACTTTTAAAACATAAAATATACCTATAAAAATACAAAATAAATAGCAGCTCTTTCAGTAGTATAATATTTACTGAAAAACAATGGATTGATCTCAGCAGCTTGACATATTCAAAAGACTTAAAGAGTTCACCCAAAACTTAAAATCTCTCATCGTGTGCTTGTTGTTTTATTTATTTATTTACTTTTGGAACACAAAAGAAAACATTTAGAAGAAAACTGGATACTTGTAAACATTGACATCCATAGTATGAAAAAGCACTGCAGTGTTTGAATGTTTTGCGTTTATTTGAGGTAATTAGTCTACCAAAATGTCTATATTCCAAAGTATGAAGCTGATCAGTCAGTTCTTGTCATGAGACTCGCGGATTTCAACTGTGGGCGGCTGGAAAATGCGAGCATGCGAGTGTAATATGCGCTCCCAATATGCGTGCATGCAAAAGACACAACATGTGAACTGCCCCATAAGCAGCTACGCTTCTCTTCACATTCAGAAGATAGCCTGTTTAGGCTGAGTTTGGCCGCTGTGTTTTTGGGCAATGGTGTCCTCCTTGGTGACGTGTATTGTTGCAGAATGCTTTTTATTCTAGTGCTTGAACAAGTTGCTGGTCGAGTTGAAAACAGTCTAAAGTTCTTTAGAGACTGGACATTTTTTGTTTTTACGCTCAATGAAATCAAAGTAATGTCTGTATTTCCACTTGAAGAAGCAAGCACTCTCGTCAGCAACCATTTCAACTCGCGTTCTCCAGCAGTTTAAAAGTGCATGCTTATTAACTGACGCTGCACCAGAAAACGTGATTTAAAAGAAGCATTTTTTTCTTCTAAAATCCATATTTGTAACGCAATTACATTGACTTTAGTAAATGTGATCAAATTACTCAAATTTAAAATGTAATTCATTATATTACTGCGTTCCTCAAAAATGTAATTAGAATACAGTAATGCGTAACTGTGGAACGCATTACACCCAAATCTGGTCTTAGGTATTGGGTGTGATTAACATATCACGTCACTCCAACTGTCTGTTTTGAAAACAAACAGAAATAGTGAAAATGGAGGTTGTAATAACTTTTCTAAAACTCCTTTCCTGATCTTTCTGAATAAAATGGCTACTTTACTACATCCAATCAGCTTGCAGTAGAAAAAAACAAGTCATGCCCACTGTTTTCTCATTTAATATTACATTTCTCTAGGAACTGGGTTGCAGCTTCCTGTTCATGTGGACTTTAAATTAACTGGATTAAAACATTTGTACTTTTTCAAGTGCACATTTTTATTAAAATGTTTGGGTTTTGTTAAGGGTTTGATGTTCAACAAATCTGCATTTATTTGATCGTAAACAAAAAATGAAATTTAATGGAATGTTATTTATAAATTAAAATAGATATTTTCTCTTTCAATATGTCAAATGATATTTCTAATCTTCTACTGTAAATATTTCTAAAATGACAATTTGGTCCTCAAGAAACATTTCTGCTCATTAATGTTGAAAACAGTTGTTGAAAATCTATTTTGTTTTGTGGAAATCATGATTATTTGTTTTGGGGATTTTTTAGTTGATTAATAGAAGGAACGTTATTTGATTTTATAATTCTTTACATTACATTTCATTTGTACATGTAAGATATTTTGTAAAAGTGGAATTCATATGCAAAAACCTCTAAATGGCGTCTGAAATGTTCTCCTAAAATGAGAATTTTTCTCAACCTCCTTTATGTTTATGTTCAGTTATTTCACTTGAAAGGCAATGAAAAGAACTTATCCGTCACTACTGTATAAATGCAACATTTCTGAGCCAACACACAAAAGTTGGAGAAAAATGCTAATTTACGAAGAAAATATCAAATGGCTTTCAGAGGTTTTAGCATCTAAACTCTTCAAATGTATTTCCTGTTTTTTTTTTTTAAATCAGTTCAGTGCATCTCTGCTGATAACACCATTCATATTCTTTAAAAACATTTAATTAAAATAAATATATGAATATATGAATGTTCACTATGCAATACATGCAGGATTTTAATTAAATATGGTCAAAAACTGCATTGAAAGTCCAACATATATTAAATGAATGTGAATACAAAATGAAATTTCACCAGTCTACATTTCTATCAAGCACTGGATGTGCTTGACACAGTTGTTCAGTGAATTTTTAAATTAGCTTGAAATACTCTTTCCAGGAATGGCTTTCTTTGTAGCATTCTATTTGAAACAATCTGTATTTCTCCAAAATGTTCATCCTGTGAATAGAATCTGCTGAACAAACTATAGATAAGTCCATTGGTTCTGCTTCATTTGATTTAGCCAACAATGTGTAATATTTATTTATTTATTATAGTTTTACAATCAATCAAATGAATGTGTCTGCTTTGATAATGTAACTCTGCGATTCTGATAACCAGTAAAAGGGAGCGCTTTCCAGAAGTACTCTTATTTATGTGGTTGTTGGGGACAGATTGTAAGACACAGAAGGACCGGAAATCACTGCTATATGGTACAGTGTCAAGCCGATATCACAGGAGGGCCGAGCAAAGAGAAGGGACTGCGATTTCTGCTCACGCTGACCCCGTTTTCCTAAATGTGTGCTCACTGAGTGTCTTCCAGCAATGATTAATTATGCATGCCTACTCTGTCCATCTACTCACTGTGAGGCTTGAAATAATGAGCAGAATAAAGAAAAGTAAAACAGAGAGAAGTGCTGTGAATGGAGGCTGGAAGACAATGAAAGAATATGAGATGAAATGGTGAAGCAATTAACCAATTTTACAAAGGTAAAATGAGGTGAGGGGAATTATATGGACGAAGAAGAAAGGCTAACGAGATTTACATCTCCTCAAGGAAACACTTGAGCTTGAAAGGAGGCAAAGGAAATAAAGTTTGATGTAAGTTTAGATTTTTAGGCTTTGATTCTGTGGAAATGTAATGGTGTATTTATGCTGCTTTGACATTATCATCACAATCATCATGCGTCTTGATTTCAGTGGGCTGTACACAATAATCAGCGTTAAAGGAAGTTAGCATAGTTAAGTGTATGCTGAAATCACTAGAGCAAGGGTGTGTTCACAATTTGCATGTTTGGTTTGTTTGAAACAAATGTGGTATGTTCCTCCATTAGTGCAGTTCATTTGAATGTGTGAGCAGTGTGCGGTTCAACTGAAATATGAACACAGCCCATATCTAAATATATCACATATCTAAACAAGCCAAAAACAGGGCAAGATGTGCTCGAGCAAATCATAGTGCTCTTTTTTTTGTTCATAGTCACGACATTGCTCATTACTGCTCAGAATGGCGTCAGAAACATTTCTGGCAGTAGATCTTTATTTATGTGTTGAGGAATTTTTTGATTGCTTTGACATCTTAACTGACAAAAATACCGTTGCATGTGCTCACATACAGTGGGTGCGTTTAGCCCAGTTTATAGCATAAGCTGCTTTTCCACTATCGTGCCGAACCGTTCCTAGAACACTTGGGTATGGTTACGGTTGTTTCTCCACTGAGCCTGGAAAGGCGCTGCATGATAACAAACCGTTCTCGGCCCGGAATTCTCGGCACGGTTAGACAACCGTGCTGATTCTGTGTGTTGACGTCGCTGCTCTGTTGCCTAGCTTCCACAGATGGCTCAGACGAAGCGCACTAGTCATCAGACATCCACAAATAAACTACACTACATTTAATATAAAAAATGATCCAGGTCTAAACAATACAGTTTGAAAAGGGTTTTAAAACCATAGAGCAGCCTCTGGCAGAGAAGTGAATAACTCATCACATTCTTACGAAGATATTTTATTTCCTATTAAAGTTATTATTTCATTGACTCGAATACTATTAACCATGTATAATATAATATAATTATTATAATTAATTTGATTGACAGGCAATGAGACCTTTAATTCGCCTGACTGAGCGTGAGTTTATTGCATGCAGCGCTGTATTTGATAGCACAAAACTCCAGGTGATCCGGTTGCGAACTTTACTTGTGACTGCATGCACTGCTGAAAGACTTTTCTTTCCTGCTGCGCATCGAATAAAGCGAATAAAGACACACTTAACATCATCGATGGCCAAATTCCACAACAACATCACTACGTATATCCATGGAACACGAACTTACAGAGTCTTTTAACAATGAGGAAATAACTGCACTTTATTTTAAATAATTTAAAGCCCAGATTGTTAATTTAATACCAGCGAGACCACCTGAAGGACGGTTTGTTTTGGATGTTCGTAAAGTACGTTAAATATGCATGTGTTTTGTGTGTGCCTTATCGTCACTGTTTTGATGGTTATTTGAACACTGGGTGTCCGTGGGGTTTTAAAAAGTATTAAAATAAATTTTTGACCCTTAAAAAGTATTAAAGTCTTAAATTTTGTATGATTTTTTATTCTGCAATGTAAAGTTGTATGCTAAAGTTTATCTGAATTTTATCAGAATATTGGGGGGCTGTGTAGGGTTGGGAAATTTCGACCAATTTGGCATCGTATGATGTCTAATGTGGAACATCACGATGGACGATGGCATCGTCGTCATAGGCAGCGGTGAGTTAATTATTTATGAACAATAAATTAATTAATTACAAATTAATTATTTGTAGCCTACCGTTTCAACTACCTGACCCACATGGTCTTTGTTTTACCCATAACCAAATCATAAATAATAAAGATAAGTTATATACAGACTACAACCTGTCAATCACTTTTTCCGCAGGACTCTGGCATGAATAGGCAGAGTGATCTGTGTTGTTATAATGGCATCGACAAACGTGGTTGGTAAAAAAAGGTGCACAACCAGCAACCAACCGACAGTATCTTTTACTAAAATTACTAAGTACAAGCCTGAAAGCAAAAGATTGAAGCGGTGTACTGATGCTGTGACACGTTACCTGATAGATTCAAAAGAACGAAGAGTCGTTAGATAGACAAGATTAATTAAATATCACGTTTAACAATAGTGAGACGCGATCCAGTGGTACATCCTTGATAAACTGTGTGACATGCACTGCTCTCGAGGGTTTTGTGGTCACAGCTCCCACTGACTGCCTGGAGCTCAGACGTGCGCATATTCTGTAGCGCATGCGTGTGTGTGTGTGTGTGTGTGTGTGGTCATATGATGTGCGCTTTCAACAGTATAGTGTGGACGGATAGCCGACGCCGTACAGAAGTGCTAGATGAAACGCCAGTGTGGACGTGGATCGTTTTCATTCGAAAATGTCGTTTTAAAAATAAGACATATCAGTGTAAACAGGGCCTAAGTGTGTATTTTTCTCAAGCGGGTTGCTGCTGTGACAGTGGCGGGGTGGAGGATCGCGATGCTGGCTCAGCATCGTGATGTCTATCGGCCATCGGCAAAGGACGATGGCATCGTCTGTCGACCCAACCCTACTGTGTAGTTTATGAAATCGATAAAATCCTGGAGTTCTACAGGCGCCAATTAGCATTTTTATTCAGTTTATGAGTAATGTTTTTGTTTAGGATTAGTTTCTTACAATCAGTATTTAGTAAATATACTGTACGTTAAAATGTCGGCAATGTTACCAACCTAAAGTGGTGATGAGGTCTTGAAAGAGTGTATGGAAAGAGTCTTAAAAACGGATGTGAAGTTACTGATTTTCACTCTCTGAAAAGCTCTACATTATTTGAATTGATTTATACTATAAATTTAAAATAAATGAGGACACTCTGAGATTCTAATTTTACCACAACAGGTAACTTTGGCACATCTTAAAATCTGGAAAATTAAACCTCAGATGAAAAACACTGTATTATGTAGCATTAACAAAAACGTCACTGCTTTTTCAATTCAATTCAATTCATATTTATTTCTATAGTGCTTTTACAAAGTAGATTGTGTCAAAGCAGTTTAGCACAGAAGTTCTAGTAAACGGAAACTGTGTCAGTCCAGTGTTCAGAGTTGAAGTTCAGTTTAGTTCATTTAAGTGTGGTTTAATTTTCACTGCTGAAAGTTCAAACACTGAAGAGGAAATCAATCGATGTGCAGCTCTAAAATTCCCAAATCAAGCAAGCCAGTAGCAACAGTAGCGAGGAACAAAACTTCACCAATTGACAGAAGTGAAGGGAAAAAATTTATCTTTTCAAATGCCTTAACTGATCCTCAGCAGAAGTTTTAGCAGTTTGTTGTTCTGGAGCATTCAGTTGTGTGTGAATGCAATGCCTCTCCAATAGCTTTGCCAAAATCGGTTCATGCAACAAGGCAATGATCCCTAGAACACTACCAAATCTACAACAGATCCAGACCTCATCCTTACGGAAATGTTGTGGCAAGAGCTGTGCAAAAAAACTCCAAAACTCCTCCAGAAACATCTGAGAGACTGATGAGGAAAATGTTACTTCAAGTAACTACTGCTAAAATGGACCTACCTACCATACAGATTCCTAAGTTTGTCACCCATGGCTTTTCTATCATGGCTTTATTTTTGTTCCATAAATAATGACACAGTATGAGATGTTATGTGGTGACACAAATTTTAAGAATGCACAAGGACCATATGGATTTGTTAGAGAAGAATGTTATTTAAAAAGCACTATTGAACATTAGTTGTTTCCTTCAATAATTAAACTATAATGACTTAAATGAGTTACAATATAGAAGTAATCCGAACATTTTCTGTCATTATGGACATGGCATCGGCCAGATAAACATGTAAAACTGTTTATGTCTGAAACTAAATAGCCTATTAAGGCTTTAAGTATTCAACAAGACTTTAAGTAGACTTCAAGAAGACTTTACACACCACTGCAAAAACTAAATCTTAATATTCTTAAAAGGCATTCTAAAAGTGTCTAGTTACGTTAAATGTCACATGTCTAGTGTAAATGCTAATTGAACCATGACCAAATGTATACTTTGCTTTTGGGTCTAGATCAAATGAAACAAGAAAGGCAAACATCAATTGTGAACACACCCTTAGAGTTCAAATCTTAGCGGATCAGTTTTAATCATGTGTCTCTTTCTCCCTAATTTCCCCTTCACAGGACCAGGCATCCTCTCTCAGAGTGCTCTGCAGCTCAATAATCAAGAGGGCACCTTTCCCTATCCAGTCAGTTACCATAGCAACCAGACCCTGGCCCTCGGCGACCTGTCGGCCTCTCAGCCGCCTCGCAGTGGTCAGGTGGGAGGAGCCTTACATAGCTATAATCAGGTGGGGATTCATCGCTTTGGAAAACCTCTGACACCTCTAAAGTATTAGTTCACCCAAAAATGTAAAATTTACTCCGTTAATTGACTCGCCCTCAGGCCATTTGTAAATATAGGCAGTTCTTTTTTTCTGTACAGATTTTTAAGTGAAACCATGGTCCTTGGTTATTCATATAATGCAGATTAGCCCTTTGAGAGTCAAAAATTATAAATAAATAAATAAATAAATAAATAAATAAATAAATAAATAAATAACATTTTTGGGTGAACTATCCCTTTAAACTAGGGGTGTCAAACTCAGTTCCTGGAGGGCCGCAGCCCTGCACAGTTTAGTTCCAACCCTGCTCCAACATGCTTACCTGTAGGTTTCAAACAAAGCCTGAAGGACTTAATTAGTTTGATCAGGTTAGTTTAATTAGGGTTGGAACAAAACTGTGCAGAGCTGCAGCCCTACATGAACTGAGTTTGACACCTGTGTTTTAAACCATATGAACTGAGCCCTGTTTTTCAAGAAGACCCTTTGGGGGAATTCACTAAGAACTGCGTCCACCATTTATGTGCATGAATCTTTTTTTAAGCTATGGTTTTTGTCTTTTGGTGAAAAATATGTTTGACTTTTCTTTTGAGGACAGAAAAAAACTTGTTTATCCAATATTTCATCATGCTATGTTATTAAATTTAGTCAGTTTTACTCGAAGTAATTTTACAATTTATTCAAATACTTTATATATGAAATGGTATTATATATGTTTTCTACAGTATAAAATTAACACAATAAGAAACTATGAACAATGCACTGAAAATGTTTTTGTTTATCTTTAAAAGCTCATGCAAGATGTTTCGTTCACAAAACATGCAGCAAATAAGCAATATAGACATGAATAAAAAAATTCTCTCAACTTTAGCTTCTATATTCCATTGACTTTAATTTGTGGTTATATTTTATTAATTAGATCTCTATTTAGTTGAATAATGGCAATGTTTTACTAATCCATTGTATCATTCTAATTGAGTTAAATTGGGGGCATGATGTTTATTAAGATATAAATCAGTACCACAACGTAGAACTAAAACAACAAAACAAATGTATTATAATAATCAACAAGTTGTTTTTCTTCACATATCATGTACAGGACTCCGTGAATTCTGACACCATCAATTTTAACAATTTTTTTTTTGCAAAAATCATTGTCAGTGCAGTGTTTATATCTTATGTTAATATCAAAGCAATTAACACTCATGAGCAAGTTCATTGTACATCTGCAACCATAGTTACACAGATATACAGTTGAAATCAGAATTATTAGCCCCTCTTTGATTTTTTTTTTCTTTTTTTAATATTTCCCAAATCATGTTTAACAGAGAAAGGACATTTCCACAGTATGTTTGGTAATATTTCTTTCTTCTGGAGAAAGTCTTATTTGTTTTATTTCGGCTAGAATAAAAGCAACCATTTTTTAAAAACCATTTTAAGGTCAAACTTATTAGCCCCTTTAAGCTATATTATTTTTCAATAGTCTACAGAACAAACCATCATTATACAATAACCAGGCTAATTAACCTATCCTGCCTAGTTAACCTAATTAGTTAAGCCTTTAAATGTCACTTTAAGCTGTATAGAAGTGTCTTGAAAAATGTCTAGTAAAATATTATTTACTGTCATCATGGCAAAGATAAAATAAATCAGATATTAGAGATAAGTTATTAAAACTATTATGTTTAGAAATATGTTGAAAAAATCTGCTCTCCTTTAAACAATAAAATAAACAGGGGGCTTTAACTGTATATGACAGACTTAAGCAATTTAAGTAATGTCATTAGATGTTAATGTAACTAGATGAAGGCACTAGCTACTATAACTCAGCATTAAAAATATAAATCAGCACATTTTCAGCTGTGAAGGTAATCTTAATATATTCAGGAACTTGAATATGGACGACTATACAATGTTGTGGCATCTTTGATCTATGACAATTTGTTGAGCGTTCCAAGAAGGCAGAAGCTACGATGTGTCCCCACACCTCTAAGTGTCTACTAAATGCAAATAAAAGTGACGCAATCGATTAGCGAATTCACCCCCCCCCCTTTCCCAATTCCCCCTTAAACATGATGTGGGTCACCATCACTTAGCTCAAAGCTGGTAGAGTGAGTGAAATGCTAGCTCTTTACGTGTCACTTACCTCCAGGTGACGTCTAATCGTGTTACCCAGCTGGCTGCCAGAGAGACAGCCGCCCGGGCCCATTCTCGAGACTCCTATGCCCAGAGTCATGGCAGTGCATTCCACATGCCTGACGATCCGCCAACAGCCCCTGTAAACTATTCCTGCGCCACTCTACCAGCTCAGCGAGTGAGCTCTCCCTTTTCCATGCAGGCTTTGGGCTCCCCCTCCAAACTGCAGAGGCTGGGCTCAGCCTCTGACATGCCCAGCTATGCCACTCTGGCACGAGTGTCGTCGCCCAAGCAGTCCCCTAGCCGGCTGGCCAAATCCTACAGCACAAGCTCTCCCATCAACATGGCGGCGGGAGGAGGGTCGTCCTCTTCACCACTACACATGGCCGGAGCGGGCAATGTCTCCAACTCGTCTCCGCTACACCAGCTCAGCGCCGCCGTAGGAAGCTACGCCACTCTGTCACCCACCAAGCGTATGTTGCACACCACCGACCAGTACAAGATCTCTCATGATCTGTACGCCAACGCCACTCTCCAGAGACCGGGCAGTCTGGCAGGTCAGTACGCCTTCAAAAACACATAAGCACTGGTCATTTTCACACGTTGTGCTTGTTTGATATCATCAGAATCTGACACTGTTGTATTTAAGTGTATTTTGTAGCACTTATGTTCTGGTTAATGGTGCTTGCGAATTCTCAACGATGCAGGTTCCAGGGGTTCGTACAGCAGTCAGCACAGTCACCTGGGCTCCGAGCTCAGACCCCTGCAGTCTCCCGAGCACCACATCGACCCCATTTATGAGGACAGAGTCTATCAGAAAGCCCCCCTGAGGAACTTCAACCAAGCCCAGGGTAAGACTGCAGACATCACGTTCTCTAAAAATGGTGAGGGGAAAAACTAAATCTTCTCATCTGGAACATCGTGGCTCAGGTGTGCTTAAGAAGTAAAAGGGTTGTTTCAGCTTTCTTTTGGTTCAAAATAGAAATGTTTTCCCAAGAGCCCAATTAATAGCAGTGAGCTACTAAACATCCCTATAACCGAATGAGATCGTATCAGGTTTTGCTTTTAATGCACTAAGGTCAATTTACTTCTGTTCACATTTTGTTTTTTAGCTGTGAATGTAATACATCATTATTATCACTCATGGTGCTTTATGGCATGTCTAGACACATGTTTTGCTTCCAAAAATGTCTGCAGATCTACAAAAACACATGTAAGAGAACTGTTATTGATTGTACTTGTTACAGATTAATGGTTGTGCATTTCTGCTTGTACAATAATTTAAGTTAAATAAATTACAAAAAATCATTCCAAATCATTCAAAAAAACGTCATTACAACTTACTCATGGGGCTTTATGGCATGTGTAGACATGTGTTTTGTTCCTAAAAATGTCTTCAAATTGACTAAAAGACGTTAGAGGACTATTTTTGACTATACTTGTTACAGACTAATGGTTGTGCATTTCAGCTTGTACAATTATAACAAATATGTATTGGTTTTAAGTCAATTGAATTACAAAACAAAATGGTTCAATTGGGTTCAATTAAAAAAGAAAATATTTTGGGAAAAGAAGCAATAGTAGTGGGGTCCAATGTTATTTTGGGCCCCAGCATTTTTCAAATGATCTTTTGTATTCTGCAATAGAAATATTCATACAAATTTAAAAATGACACTAGTAAATGATTATAAATAAATCTTTTTTTAAATTGTAATGTTTTGCGTATCAGATATAAGCAGGAATGATACATTCTATTTAATATATAGAATATATAATATTTAATTGGGTGACGCAGTGGCACAGTAGGTAGTGCTGTCGCCTCACAGCAAAAAGGTTGCTGGTTCGAGCCTCGGCTAGGTGTTTTGGCATTTCTGTGTGGAGCTTTCATGATCTCCCTGTGTTTGCGTGGGTTTCCTTTGGGTGCTCCGGTTTCCCCCACAGTACAAAGACATGCCGTACAGGTAAATTGGGTAGACTAAATTGTCCGTAGTGTATGTGTGTGAATGAGAGTGTGTATGCATGTTTCCCAGAGATGGGTTGCAGCTGGAAGGGACTAAGATGAAAGGAAAATGAATGAATGAATATTCAATTAATAATTATAGATAGTGTGTGTTTCCTTCAATTTTTTTTAAATCAAGTAATGCACCCTTAATATGAGAACATTTACTGTATAAAAGTTGTTAAATAAATAAATTAATCGTTCATTAATTGTAATTGAGTTAAAATGTTTAATTAATCAAGATTTTGATTTTAGGCCAAATTGCCCAGCCCTAGGAAACAGTATTTTTGTCTAATTTTAGCCGTTTTAAAAGCCGTTTATTCAAGCGATCTCGACTATGCCTTCACCATTTAAATAGCCTGACAAAGCTTAAAAATGGAAATAAATAAAATAAAAGTTTACTGTTCTATTAGTAACACTATGTAAAGAGAAACCAGTCTAGGTTAAATAAAAAAAGCAAATGTTCGTGCTGACTTGAAAGCAGGGAATGTTTCCAGCTCGGCTCTGAGCTCGGTCAGCTGGAAAACTCCGCGGTCAGGATGAACAGCCCTCAGTGCTGCTTTCTGGGTAGCTATTCAAATCTGAACAAAAGCAGGCTAGAGCGGAAAAAAACTGCTTTGCATTGACACTCAGACAAGCTAATAAAGCACCTACTGAAGAACTATCATTAAGGGTCATTTAGTTATTTTTGATGATTTAACATCCTGTCTGTTCTGTTTTGCTCCTCCTGTCCTCCTTCTCCTCTCTCATAATTGTAAAACATGCTTCACCTTCTGCTGCACCCAAAGATCCAATGAACCAGTTTTGTGACCAGGTCCTGAACTTTCTGCTCTGTCCCTACTCTCCTGTTATAGCCCCTTCCTCTCCCGGTGTTGACTCCATACCCTTACAGCGCACCGGAAGCCAAAATGCCACTGGAACATTCCCTCGTGCTGGTTACGCCACCGGCCCAGGTCCTTCCACCGCCGACTACGCCAACCCGTACCGCACACTGCAGTTCTGCCCGTCTACAGACTCGCCCTACAGCAAATCAGGACCCGCTCTGCCTCCAGAGGCCACGCTGGTCAGGTCACCCTCGGTGGACAGCATCCAGAAGGACCCCAGGTGAGTCCTCACACTGTCTTGAAGCATCTTGAAGAAAGAGCTCACTCACTTAGCGGGACTGAGAGACACACTCACATGCTGTGTGATTAACACATCAGATAGTTCTTCACACGCACAAGATGTCTGTTGGGGAGATTGTGGGGAAGATGTGTCACTTTTTTTTCTTGGGCAAAAAGGAATGAAAAGTAATACAGATTAGAGTTTTGCGAGCAGCAAATGCTGTATTTGTGTATAAGCTAAAAAAAACTAGCTATTTTAAAAGTCTTTTAATGCTTTATAATGTTTAATGAAATGACTTTAAACAATTTAATTATTAGTATTTATTTATTTGTTTGTTTATTAAGCCAACATAACTAATTTCAATTAGTTAATTTTACCCCACAGTTTTGATGCCATTCAAACTTTTGGGGTCAGTGTATATATATATATATATATATACACACACACACACACACACACACACACACACACACACACACACACACACACACACACACACTATCTTACAAAAGTCTTGTCGCCAAGTTTTAGGGATAACAAATAATAACTTGACTTCTATTTGATCATTTGATATTAGAAGTGGCTTATATGAGGCAAAACCCTCTAGATTACGCTTATTTTACCAAAATAAATATATATAATCATGCTTTGATTTTTAATTATTTAATTAGGACAGTAAGGTCTGACTTTGCTTTGACAAAAGTCTTTTCACTTAACAGAAATAATGTACAGTATAGAATATAAAGTCATGGTGTAATGGAAAAATAATTAATATTGTGCATGACTCCCATGAGCTTGGACGACTGCATCCATACTCTGCAATGACTCATATAAGTTATTATTAAAGTCATCTGGAATGGCAAAGAAAGTGTTCTTGCAGGACTCCCAAAGTTCATCAAGATACTTTGGATTCATTCTCAATGCCTCCTCCTCCATCTTACCCCAAACATGCTCAATAAAATTCATGTCTAGTGACTGGGCAGTCCAATCCTGGAGCACCTTGACTTTCTATGCTTTCAGGAACTTTGATGTGTAGGCTAAAGTATGTAAAGGAGTGCTATCCTGCTGAAGAATTTGCCCTCCCCTGTGGTTTGTAATGTAATGGGCGGCCCAAATGTATTGATACCTCAGGCTGTTGATGTTGCCATTTAAACTGCATATTTTTCACACGCCCCCATACTGAATGTAAACCAAACCATTTTTCCTACACCCAACTTGACTGATTTTCATGAGAATCTTGGGTCCATGCGGGTTCCATTAGGTCTTCTGCAGCTTTTGTGATGCTTGGGATGCAGTTCAACAGGTGATTCATCGAAAAAATTTACCTTCTGCCACTTTTCCATATGATCAACTAGAAGTCAAGTTATTATTTTTTCCTCTTACAACTGGGATCAATGACAAGACTTTTGTCAGGTAGTGTGTCTGAAACCATATCTTATTATTTATTAAGGTTGATAAGTTAAAAAACAGCATATATTCAAAACAGAGATATTTTGTGTATATTTTAAATAACTTTTAAATATCCTAATTGTGAATCTTGTTTGCATTTTTGCTGAAAATGTTTTTTAATTAAAAAGAAATCTTACTAAACCCGAACATTTGAACAGTTGTAGATATAATTAGTCTTTGTCCAAAGAAATGTTATGCTTATTTTAAAGTTAAAATTCATAATAGTCATAATATTAATGAAGATCATGAAACGCTACTGGCGAGGTAGTGGCGCAGTAGGTAGTGCTGTCGCCTCACCGTAAGATAGTCGCTGGTTCGAGCCTCAGCTGGGTCAGTTGGCGTTTCTGTGTGGAGTTTGCATGTTCTCCCTGTGTTCGCGTGAGATTCCTCCGGGTGCTCTGGTTTCCCCCACAGTCCAAAGACATGTGGTACAGGTGAATTGGGAAGGCTAAATTGCCCGTTGTGCATGAGTGTGAGTGAGTGTGTATGGATGTTTCCCAGAGATGGGTTGCAGCTGGAAAGGCATCTGCTGTGTAAAACATGTGCTGGATAAGTTGGTGGTTCATTCCGCTGTGGCGACCCTGGATTAATAAAGGGACTAAGCCGACAAGAAAATGAATGAATGAATGAAACGCTACTATTTGTGCATTTTTCTACCCCAAGAAGCTTATGATGGACTTTTTTCCCAATATGTGGTCCAATTAAAAACAACATTGCTTGATTAAGAGGGTGACACATCTTACTCTTCTCTCCCCTACAGCATGAATCAGACTTCACATGACCTCACTACCTGCAGTTCCCTTGGTTGCCTATGTACACTTACAAAAGGCTAAATCACAAAAACATATCACGCATTTCCACAATAGTATTATTACAGAAATATTAGCGCATGAGGTAATCAGTTCCACCTTTTTCACTCTGTCTTTATATTGATATTAAGCATATTTTTGGTTTTATCGTGTGACATTAATTTGATGTGCTGAGAGGCCATTGATGATCATCTCCTGTGAACTAAAGTACTGTAGATCGTTCTCTTTTTTGTTTGTTTGCTTGCTTTTTCTGCTGATTTGACTTTTTTTTTTTTTGATTTCTTGTCATCCCTTTTGTTGACCCCTCATGCTTTTGTTTCTCTTCCATGTCTTTTCACTGCTAGTGGTTATGGTGGAGATGGTATGACGTGTGATGCATTGCATTTACTGGCTGCAAAAAGATGCACAGATATGCACAGACAATTTCATACTTTTTCAGAACATTCCTTTGGTTCACTAAAAGAGATTGGTATATTAAAGGGTGGGTCTGGCAACCACACCGATCACACTTTAGCACAACAATTACAGAAAATATCATTTTTGTCAACTAAAAACGCCATTTTAAAAAGCATGTTTGGCTATATTTTGGATATAAAAAGACACAAAACATTAGAACTTCTTGTACCACTTTTGAAGAACCAGGAACATCTAGATCAGAGGTTTTCAAACTTTTTGTATGATGCTAAGTACTGTAAAATAATGATCAACAGGATTTCTACGAGGTCTTAAAAAGTCTTAATGTCTTAAATGTCAAAAACTAAATTTTAGGCCTTAAAAAGTCTTAAATTTACAGAAATATTGTGTTGCAGGTCCTAAATCTTTTTTTTAAACAGGTCTTAATTTTCCTTTGTTCATATATTGCTACCCAATCTGGCACCCATCTAATCCCCAACAATCCATCTCAGTAAAACTTAAAAATTTTTATTAAAAAAGGTCATTTTAACTGTTTATCATAATGGTTTAATTACTTTCCTTACAATAACATTTATTTAAAAGTGCTCCATGTATTTTCTGCTGAGGACACCAACCTGGACAGATTGTGGAGCATACATTTAGTTTAAAAAATTTGTTCTTTTTTATTATTATTTTAAAGAAAGTTTTATGTTGGAAAAACGTGTGTAGATACAAGTAGAGCTTGCTTGTTTTCACACAATATATAAAATATTTTGTTAAGAAATATTTAAAATATAAAAAAATATATTATTAATTTATTATTATATTGAATGTATTAAATTATAATATATATATATTTTTGATAGGGCAAATAAACATCTTTTCCATCGGGCCATTTAAAAAAGTCCTTAGCATTTAGCCCTTTATGAGTCTAAATTTCATTCATAATGGTCTTAAAAATGTCTTTAAAAGTCTTAAATTTAGCTTGGTGAAACCTGCAGAAACCATGAATCAAGGAGTCAATAAAATATAAAACACTTGTGTAAATGTCACAATGTTTTGGGAGGCATTTTTCAGTTTGGTATGCAAACATACTGAGCAAATACACTATTCCACACATTGTTTTGAAACTCTTTTTATATTTCTTAATTGAACATTATCCTAATAAACATTTAACAATGTCTTATGGTATTACATTTACTTCAGTAAAGCCATTGAGTGTCTACAGCTTACAACAGAGAAATTAACTATTGTCAGGAGCATTTTTATAAATATTTGCACTAAATTGATCTTTATATCATTTGTATGTACTGTTACAGTAAAGAACCAGTTATACTGAAATTTTACATGAGTATTATACTATTACACAAGAAACATGTTTCCAAATTTAAATAATTATGTTTTTATATTTTCATTATTCTTAAACCAAAGCTCATTTTTGATAGTATTTATTTTCTTTTGACCTGGCAGCATTGTTTTCTACAAGGCGAATAACACTTGTTATAAGTATACAGTGCTCAGAATACATCCCTCACAAATTCTCATTTAAATAAATATTTCTATAAGAAGTTTTACAGTATTATATTTGTGCATATACGTTAGATTAGTCAGTACTGATACCAAATCTGGAGCTTATCTAACAAAATAACTTATGATAACGGTCCAAAATGAGTACACCCAAATTTATATGTTAGGGAAAAATGTAAATAAAAAAATTTAAAAAGCTAAATTTAAGAGAAACAGAAAATGTCTAAAAAAATTTTGAAATTTTTGTAGTGTTATTTTTTTCCCAATATTTTGCATGAATTTAAATGTATTATCTTCCTATTTCTAAAGTCGTTCGGTGACTAAAACATTGTTTTAATAAATATAGCTGTTTAATAAATCTGTTTTGTACAAATGCACCAAAATATATGACCTATATTCACTGAGAGAAATGGATAAAAATATTTGTTTCCAAAATGGGGTGTACTCAGTTATGCTGAGCACTGTAAGTACGTTGAAATGTATATGTTAAATGCTTTTTCGAACAGTAAATATTGTCGCACAGCAATTTTGCATAGTATCTAGTTTAATATCAGATTCCATTATTGTTATTTATTGTGTCAGACATTCATTTAATACCTTTCATCAACTTAGGTTTGAAAACTCTTGATCTGGATTATCTGTTGTTTTTCTTCCTAAAGGTAGAGTACAGAGGACGTCTAAACATATATATCAGTACTTAAACATAAACTTGAAATGTGAAAACTGATCCCACCCCCAAACATGTATTGCAGTTTATGAGTTCACACCAGAATGATATAGATGGAGTTGTTATCCATCGTGTGAGACCCCTCTTTAATAAAAACCAGCTACAAATCAACTTTATAGTGCATGTGGAAAGTCAAATGCAAGTGTGTAATATGTTCATGTAGCAGTAAGAAGACAGCTAAACACAGTAAATACATTATATTTTTAAAATGTCAAATCCCTTTGTACTTAGACACCTACCCTGTCTCTCTCTCTGCCTGTCTCCTGATAGGTACGACCCTGAATTCCTTGTCTGGAATCAAAATCAAGCCGAGCAAAGAATGACAAAGTAATCCAACATTTATTTACATTTCTACTCCTCATCTACAAAAGCACTGTTCTCCTCTCTACTCAACATCATACGCTAGGGCAGCATGACTGTGTTGAGACCAGCTTTGCTTTACACAATTTGTCAGAAAATGCTTTTTTTGGAATTTCTACAGTGTGTTTACAAGAAAAGATCTACCTATTCATCTATAGAAAGTACATTTGTTGGTCAAGCCTGGTCAAGATTATTATAATGGAGAGTAATTAGAAGTAAATCATAGTAAAGCACGTGTTCAGATCTCTTTTTTTAACACAAGAAGTGATATATCATAGGTGACCAGAGTCGTTCATTGCTGCAAAGCATCACATTGTGTGTGTGATTGTGTGCGTGTGTCTCCTGTTGTGTTGTCATTCATTGTTTCGTTATCATTTTAAGTTAAAGCATGCTTATTATCCTTTTTTTTACTTTTATTTAACACCATTGTCCTTATTTCAATGCAAGCAACAGCCATGATTGTGTCGTTGTGTACCACATTTTGCATAATTTAATCACTGTATTGGCAACAAAAACATTAACACTGGGTTCAGGTTGCCAATTAGATTTTTTCAGTCAAAATAGTTTACAGTTATGGTTACAGTGAAAAAAACTTAAATAGAACTAAAATACTAAAATATTGACTTATAGATAGATAGATAGATAGATAGATAGATAGATAGATAGATAGATAGATAGATAGATAGATAGATAGATAGATAGATAGATGGATGGATGGATGGATGGATGGATGGACGGACGGACGGACGGACGGACGGACGGACGGACGGACGGACGGACGGACGGACGGACGGACGGACGGACGGACGGACGGACGGACAGACGGACGGATGGATAGACAGACAGACAGACAGATGTAGAGACAGATAGACGGATGGAGAGATAGATAGATAGATAGATAGATAGATAGATAGATAGATAGATAGATAGATAGATAGATAGATAGATAGATAGATAGATAGATAGATAGATAGATAGATAGATAGATGGATGGATGGATGGATGGATGGATGGATGGATGGATGGATGGATGGATGGATGGATGGATGGATGGATGGATGGATGGATGGACGGACGGAGGGATAGATAGATAGATAGATAGATAGATAGATAGATAGATAGATAGATAGATAGATAGATAGATAGATAGATAGATAGATAGATAGATGGAGAGAGAGATAGATAGATGGAGAGAGAGATAGATAGAGAGATAGATAGATAGATAGATAGATAGATAGATAGATAGATAGATAGATAGATAGATAGATAGATAGATAGATAGATAGATAGATAGATAGATAGATAGATAGATAGATAGATAGATGGACGGACGGACGGACGGACGGACGGACGGACGGACGGACGGACGGACGGACGGACGGACGGACGGACGGACGGACGGACAGACAGACAGACAGACTTTACCCACAGTTATAAACAATATATGATCTGTGATTCAACTGAACTGTTTTGTTTTCAGAATGACTCCACTAATATAAGATGTGAGGATTTGTGTTAGAAATCTGTGGAAATTGTTTTGTTGAAAAATGTCAGAAGCATTTGTTTTTTCAGGCATGTGGAGGCATTAATATAGTCTAATGCTGAGCAGCGCAGTGTTGATTCTGTGATCCGTGCTCTGAGTGGTCGACAGGAGATGAAGTGATCACTGAACGTGACAGGGATGTTTGCTGACCTCTCTCACTGCAGACAGTTCAAGCCGCCTCTCAGGGCCATTCAAGCATGTGTGAGCTGGATCCAAAACACTGATGTCCACTATTTCCTAAATAGGGGGTCAACCACGGGTCACACATTCACACCCTGTTAGAACTCACTGCTCCTGGCAGCACAAATCATATTTATGTGACCGTTAGCAGCTCTCTGAGTTCCCACTTCCTCTTACAGCTGTCAAAAGCGTGCATTAGAGGTTCGTTCTACTGTAGGGCGAAACCTGTCAGTATTAGCCACCTGTAATCTCAAACCGACTGAGGTCATTTGCCCCACACAATATGATTTACTGAAGTAAATTGTGTTGTTTTGGTCCTGGAACAACATAACCTGACATAAACCTGCCCTAAATCAGAGGCAAATGATATATTGGAACAAATGTTGTTTACCCACTATGATTGACAGAATGTTCTGGATGACTAAATAAGGATTTTAATAGAAGAACCTCTCTGGAAAAATTATTCACTCACAATTGTAACTATTAGCTGACAGGAGTGTGACTGGTGGGATCTGCTGCTGTAGCCTATTTGCTTCAAGGTTGAATCTGTTGTGTGTTCAAGATACTGTAAATACAGCTGCAGACCCGCAGACCCACACACGTTTCAGGCACACACAATCTAGCACTAGTCATACTTGGTTAAAATTGTTTTGCTGTAAACAAAAAAACAAAACAATAATGTGTCATTAAAATGAATTACTATAGTTAATAATATAAAATTAATATAGTTATAAACTGATAAAATACTTTATCTTTTACTAAACTTTTACATAATTAAAAAAAAATTAATTATAATTAGATTAATTAGATAGATAGATAGATGGACGGACGGACGGACGGATGGATGGATAGATAGTTCTATTAAATTGAATGGCGATTGGAAACAATGATCTCCATTCGCCCGTCTTGATTGGCGTATTTGTGAAATAGTGTACACTATTGTTTATTGTGTACAATATGAGAGAAGACGTTAATAACAATAACATCCGTCGTAACCATATATGGTTTGCCTAGATCGTGTATGCTGGATTGTGTGTGCCTGAAACCTGTGGGTCTGTGGGTCTGTGGGTCTGTGGGTCTGCAGCTGGATATTATTGGTGTGTTCAGAGATCTTGGTTGTAACGAGTGGTTATTTGACTTACTGTGTCAATTCTATTAGTTTGAATTAGTCAGCTCATTCTCTGCTGTAATGTGTCATTGACAAGGCATTTTAGCACACTGAACTTGAGCTCACTTGATGTTTTCGATATGTTTACTTGAAGGGGGTGTTCATAAGACTGTAATGACACCTTTATAATCATGACATGAGTAACATCATGTATGTGAACAAGATTTTATTCATGCTTAAACCAACTGTTATTAAGTGTAATTCGCTCAGTAATGTAATTTCAAATGCAAAGATGACATTGTTTGAGATGTCTTTGTCATGACAACTTGACATTACCAAGACAATTAATATTGTCTTGAGGCCATTATAATTGTGTCATAAATATTTTCACAAAAATGAAAGAATCAAAAGGAATTTGACATAATCGAAATAAATTTGTCGTTAAAAATTTCCCTTAAAAGTGTCAAAACTGTCAAAAACTGTCAAATAATTTTATAACTATAATCGTGATAAAATGTTATTTATTAATGATAACAAATTCAATTTGTACCGCTGTAGTAGTTGATGATGATGTTATAAAATTCATGACAATTACAATGGCCTCATGACAATCATGTTGTAACTTATGTCTTGGTTATGACAAGACAGTATATGATGTATTTGGTTATGTCAAGATGTCATGGCACAGTCATCTCAAACAATGTCCCTTATGCACTGAGCGAATGATGCAGTTGACATAAGCATGCATAAAATCTCATTCATATTCACGATGTGTCATGTCATGATTATAAAGGTTTCATGACAGTCCTTTAAACACCCCCTTTAAGAAAAGTGTGTTTTTTTTCTTTGACCCATTATATTTAACCCAGTAGACCATCAGCTTTTGTCTTTCCAGGATCAACAGCCCATGCCACATTCAAAGTCACTTAAATCACCTTTCTTCCCCATTCTGATGCTCAGCTTGAACTTTAGCAGTTTGTCTTGACCACATCTACATGCTGGCATCTGATTGGCTGATTAGATATTTTGTTGTTAATTTAAAATACCGAAATTATATGTTGAGTGAGGGACTTGTATATTAAAGGGTGGAAGTTGGTTTTGACCATTAGGAATTAATTTGATTATTTTATCATAGTTGTTTGTCAATTGCTGGTTAGAATAGTAGATAATCCCACCCTGAGCTCAAGCAATTGGTCAAAGTTACATTGCTGTGTTCGAAAAAAGCCACTGTAAAGATTCTGACCGCATTTACTCTGAATCCCCAACATATCCTTCAAAACCCCTTTTAAATGCTTTATATATCATCCCAGTTTTACTTCAAATGTATGAACGAAAACTTTAAAAACATTCTTAAAAGATAAAAGAAAGTCTTAGAGGTTTGAAACACCATGAAGTTGAATTAATAATGTTATAGATTGACTATCTTTTTTAGGTGGGATAGATAAAAAGGCATTTCAGCTTTGCTTTTATCTATAAGCTCACAGTTCTTGTCTAATCTATTTTGTATGCGCATCATCTTTGATTGAGCTGTCACATGTTGTTGTTCCAGTACTCATTTTCTTTCAGACAAAGGCACGCACCAGAATGGAAGTGCATGAAGTGCATGTTTCATGTACGTGAAGCTTATTCAGCATTCTGCTCGTGTTTGAATAGAAAAGCCAGGGAGCAAGCTGAGAGGACAGAGGAGCTCTATGCTCATTAGAGTGTTTGTTTTAACAGTGTGCACGCTTCAGCGGCTAAGCCACAAGCTAGAGCTGCAGCGATTACATGGGCTGGTGGCTGGTCTTATTTACTCTGTTCAGCATGTGTAAGTTCTTCATTCATCTGCCTGTAATGCCAGAAGCTAGTTGTATGACATACAAACAGGCCTGCAGAGTGGCAGTTATGATGAGGCTTTTAGCATGTGGCACTTAGATATTTATTCTTCAGTATTTCATTTATATTTTTACCATTCTTTATTATAACTGCATTATAATGTTGTTTTGCCAACATTTACTTCTTTAACTTTGAGTATTAATTCAGATATCTCAATTAAATGTTGAAAATCACACATACCGTAATCGTCACTAATAAAGGAAAAAGATTAAATTAGTACACTAAATCTGTGTAGTATTTTGGGAATTGGCCCATATTAGCTTCACATCAATACGTTGACATTTACGTGTTTTTGATGAGGACTGTTGTGTGTGTCTATATTAAATTTACCTCCATTTCATCTCTTCCAAAATATCAACCCATTAGCTCTTAATAATCATGCTCAGCCAGGCATCCTGAATGCATAATTTATGATGCTTTTATTTGGCTGTTTTTTTTATGCCACGCAACAGCCAGTGGTCCACGAGGGGCTTATCCTCTTCTTCCTCTGGCCCAGTGGGTTATTTTGGCTGTTGAGCTGTAACATGAAGCTGGGATTTGTGGTGTTAATTTTTCTGCTATGGGGATGAAAGATAGGCTCACCTGACTGAACCAGAACAAAAGCCCAAACAAAGACCTGTCACAAACAGGGGAGTTTGTCTCAATCCAGTGAGTGCTCAAATGTTACATCACTCTGCTAAAGGATTTTCAGGCTGCACACCTAGCAAACCTTTTATAAATCCATAGACAACAAGACCCATTTCTTTCTCTCTGTAGCTTTGTCCCAAAACCTATGAGCAGCCTCTCCCACAGGAGACTCCATTGATTTCAATAGAGTGCTGCAGGGATGACATCATTTTGGAGACCAACCCAGAGGTTAGCATCACCCTACTCCCCTTCGCAAAAAGCCAATAATTTTCTTTATTGGCTTTTGTGTTATTGCAGGAAATAAGCTCTATGACCAATAACAGATTGATTTGTTCATTGTCACCACAAACGAGCTTCCTTTCAATCTGTATTTTAATGGGACCTATTATGGAAAATTCATCTTTACATGGTGTTCGAACACTGATGTGTGCCCACACTTACCTCTTTACCGTCAGTACAGTTTGAATGCTGGTTTAAAGTCAGAGCCTCGTTCCAAACCAGGGAAATGGATCTTAAGTATCACCAAACCTAGCTGAGCTAGAAGTAACAACCGCTTGTATCAGGGGCTGATGTCAGGGTTACTATGATCAACAAGATGAAGCAAAACTCTATTGAAAAACAATTTGGAAATAACAGAGCAAGGCAAGTTTATTTATATAGCACATTTCATACACAATGGCAATTCAAAGTGCTTTACATAAACAGGAATAAAAGAAACAATTAAACAAATTAAAATGTGTTAAAACAGGTAATAAAAGAAAAGTGCGATCTGTCTGATGTAGCACAGTGCTCATTCAGTAAAGGCACCACTAAACAGATGTGTTTTCAGTCTTGATTTGAATGTGCCTAATGTTGGAGCACATCTGATCATTTCTGGAAGCTGATTCCAGCAGTAGGGGGCATAGTAGCTGAAAGCTGATTCACCCTTGAACTCTTGGAATTTCTATAGTTTATTTGATCCTAAAGATCTGAGTGGTCTGTTAGGTATGTATTCAGTGAACATATCTGTAATGTATTGATGTCCTAGGCCATTTAGTGATTTATAGACAAGTAATAATACTTTATAATCTATTCTGAATTTAACTGGGAGCCAGTGTAAAGACCTGAGGACAGGTGTGATGTGCTCTGATTTTAATAGTGTATTTTTGGGAAGGCCAGTGAGGAGGTCATTACAGTAATCCACCCTGCTGGTGATAAAAGCATGAACAAGTTTCTCTAAGTTCTCACTGGAAACAAAGCATCTAATTCCATATTCTGAACACATTATTATCACACTCAGTCTACACAGTGATAGGAGCATTGCACAAACAAAATATTATCACTTGTAATCTCCATCCATGCAAATTATGCAAAACAGAATATTGGGAGTATGTGCCCTGGGCTGCATATTTGAGAACAAGGGAATATGTGTCCTGGGATACTTATGATTACATTTTGTTTGGAAAGCGAATGCTACGGGCAGTATGAGGCCGCTAACAAATACTGTTACTACATCTGAGACTGGCAGAAATGTACACAGCGAGAAATAGCAGGTATGAGAAAACATGCCCTAGTAACCTTTTTGAGAAAATGTTCACCGTGGCCTCTATTGGATTTGTGAAAAACAAAAACTGCAACCATATTTAGGCAAAGGTACATTTTCCCGGTTCTTAAACATGTAGCCCTGGCAATGTTTTTCCAATGAGCCTGAGTTGAAATAATAGTGTGGTGCACAAACATGTTGTATACTATATGCTGGGATTGGATTTACAAACCCATTAGCATTAATAACAATGCAATGTTTATGGCGTGTTTGACTCGTTCCACATTTGCATTGCTGGGAAAGATGGGATGTATTAAGTGATGTTGCAGTTCTTAGCTTGACATTAGAGCCAGTTCTAAACTGGCAATAGCACTGGCTCTGAACTACTGTATCACCCAGTTCATGCTTGTGGAAAAGGGGTATGTGTGTAAACAAACAGATCTAAACAGCCAGATCGAAATAGAGCTAATAAAAATGAGATTTATTACCCAGCTGTTGGCATTCATGGACATGCTGACTGCTGACAGCTGGCTTTCTCTGTCTCTCATCTATGTTCTTCCTCTATGTTTAGCTGCTTTAACACAATCTACACTGTAAGCAGTGCTATAGAAATAAAGATGAATTGAATGGAATTGTGCACTTCAGATGTGTGCATTTAGAAAATAGTTTATCGGGAGTGGCAAGGCTTTGAGACAGATGCAGATAATGCACTTTCATGATGATGAAGAACTGCAATGTCCTGTGACTGTGACAGGCATGACAAAACCAAGCAAATGTTTTCTCTTGAGAGTGTCAGAGATGCAGGATGTTAAGTCTCTGCTTTCTTCTGCCAAAGGGGCTAGAGCAGCATCTGATTTGCAATTAATGAGAAACTCCAAAAAGCAGTGTGTATGTGCTCAAAGTGTGTATGTGCTATCCACTCAAAAATGAGCACTTACAGCATGTTAGAATAAATGATCTCTGAGGTGTTTTCAGCAGAAACTTCACAGACACATTCTGGGGACACTTTTGCCTTTAATTCCATCTTATATAAAGGAGCATAATTGGCCCCCTTTAAAATCTTCTAGTTAGAAAGTTTGTATGAATGTGAGTATAAACGCAACTCTGTTAGTAGACTACTGAGCAAGTTTTCCTGTTCATCTTAATTACATTGAAGCAGATCATGGAACCACTGGATTGCAGCTGGAAGGGCATCCGCTGTGTAAAACATATGCTAGATAAGTTGGCAGTTCATTCTGCTGTGGCGTCCCCTGATGAATTAATTCATGAATTAATTGAATGAATGATCATGGAACCGATTAACTGATAGTTAAATGGTACAGTCATTGCCATCTGTTAATCTAAAAAACACACAAAAAATTTAAGCTTATATGCCTCTATTATTTAAAATATTGCCTTTTACATCATGTGTTATGTTATCATTTTCTTCTGTCGTTGACCTTATGTCAAGAAGCAAGTTTCTGAGAGTAAGCTTTATTATAGCACAACTTTTGCACTTTTATAAAACCATCCCGTTGCAGTCACTGGTTAACAAATAAATGTCTTATATGAGTACTTCCTAGCTATGATTGATCACTAAGTATTAATGCACTCAACTAAATTCTGGCATATTCAGTGGTGACTTATCTAAACTCATTGCATTCATAAGCTCAACAGAAATGTGTGTATGTGTTTTTTTATTTATTTTTTTTTATTCAGAGATAAAGTAATTACACCGCTACAACAGTTCATAATATACCACAAACTAAGTAAAAACATACCACGAAGGGCTTACTCAGACAAGGTACAGTTACCTTGTCCCCCCTCTCCTCTCCCCTGACGGCCTGCACTCACACTGCATTTCGCCTTCCAAACTTGAAGACACTTATGTCATCGATGATGCGACAATTCAAGAGAAGCGCTCTTGCTCAGCACAGTGGACATTGCTTTGCTTTATATCATTTTACTTTTGACACTCATGATATATCATAATAGTCATCGAGGGGTTTGAGTCTTTAATAAACCACAACTGTTTCCATTCATTGTACAGTTAGACTGATTAATAAATCCAGATAAAACAGTCCCTTAAAAGTGAAATTCCATCTTCAGTTTCAGGCTCAGACGCGCTTTGGACTCACTCTCTAAGGGTGTACTCACACTATGCTATCTGAACCATGCCCAGGCACGTTTCCGGTTCGCTTGAAGTGTGAATTCTCAGAATCGGGCCAGGCGCATTTTAGTTGGCTGACCCTGGCCCGATTGGAAAAGGTGAGTGAGAGCATGGTTTGGTTGGGCAAAGTGCGCCTGAGCCCGAAACTGAAGATGCAATGTCAGCTTTAAAGGGACTGTTTCATATGGATTTAATAATAATTTTTACTTTTCAATGAAAGCAAACTGTCATAGTTTATTAAAGATGCAAACCCCTTTGCTGCACGTCTGCTTGCACCTTTAGCAAACCTCCTGATATGTGCAGCACGAGGACTTTATGATAATTTATGAACGTCAAAAAATGTGGATCTGTTCGGCAAAATATTTGACTGGACGTCACTGCATCCCAAATGACTAAAATTATATGACTAAAGCAATGTCCACTGTGCTGAGCAAGAGCGCTTCTCTTCTGTTAAACTGAACAGTCATTTCATCGATGATGTAAGCGTGCTTAGGTTCGGAAGGCAAAACGCAGTGTGAGTGCAGGCCATTGGGGGAGAGGGGAGGGGGACAATCGCGCTTCAGCATGGTTCATGGCAACTGTGCATAGTGTGAGGACGCCCTAAGAAACATAATGCTCAATTTATGGTTGTGATAAAGGTTTCGGTTGATTAAATAGTTTTTTCAATGCATCATAATGGGTCTTTATGTTAATATGATAAAAATCAATACCATTGTTACTGTCTTACTGTATGTACAGATTGATTAAGGTTTTGGAGATGCAATGAGACCATTTTATTTCCAAAAAATACTGTAGAATAATCAAAACAGACTGGGCCATCTGGCCAAATCAGACTAACCTCACAGAAAGAGCACAGAAAGAACAAATCTTTAAATAGAGTCATGTGAAACCTATATTATGTGAAAAGTAAAGTATTTCTAACCTTGAATGCATGTAAAATTATTGGAGGAGACAACAAAATATCTCAACATCTGAAAAATCATAATAGAGGCACTAATTCCTTAGGATGCTCATTCCTTAGAAAAAACATAACATTATATATCACATTTAAAAAAATACTTTGCAGACTTTAGCTAATTAAAATTTATTATCCATCATTTTGGAGATATTTTACTGAGCAATGCTCCTCGCTTGAAAGAATTGCTGATTTTTATTTGGTCAGTTTGAGCAGAAGATATAATTAAGTGGCAGTTTATGTGCAGCTTATAAGATGTACTTTAAAATGCTGCGTATGTTAGCAGCTCAGAAGGTTTTGGAACAGAGCCTCTCTCTCATGTTTCTGACAGCGAGAATGAAGGTCAACGTTTAGTTTAATAGTGCTAATAAGGGGGTGGATCTTGCAGGTGAAGGTTAAGGGACGAGCGGTTTATTAGTAGACCAGCCATCCATCCAAAGCATGTCTCTATATCAGACCATGAAGGGTGAAATCACAAGTCTGAGCGCATGCACAACCAAAGAGCTCTCTGTTCTCTGTAGCGTGAATGAGTCATTTCCCAGCCAAATCCTTCTCCGGCTTTGGCAAGGAATGACTTTTCTTTTTTTTTTTTTGTAGGCCTGGGTTCTGAGCAGACGTTTGATTATTCATGTTTGGTGATTAATGGTAGGTTCATCGGCCTGTCACAGTGATTGGAGCTGTACTGTGGGGGGTGTGGCCTCAGCCGGGCATTAATTGTGGTAATGGCGAGGTTAGGGATTTGGCTGCCAGTGACAGACCTGACAGAGAGGAGCGAGTGTCACCAGGCTCCAGCAGCTTGCACTCTGCATATGTGTGTGTTCCCTGTAGGACTGGCCTGCTGGGAATGATTCAGCGCTAAGGTTTAATGATGCGAATGAGGACGAGCTGGGTGCCATTACTATTCTGACTTTAATCATAAATGATATCGGCAGTTTCTAGAGCAGCAAATATCTCATAAATCTGCGTGCCCTACACGTTTAGTCCTCATCACTTATGTATGCGTTCGTTCATGACAGGATTTTGCATTATCGATGGATGTAAAACACAACTATGACTGCCCACTACTTTGGTGGGCTTGGTATCAGAGGTATCTTTGAGTACAAAATAGAATATTGCAGTTTCATAACATTTTCAATGACAGAAACAAGCATGAGCTAAAACTTACATTTTGCCTCCTCTGACTGATTTAATGAAATGCATTGGACATTTTTTTACTGTAATGAAACTGTATGTGCATAATAATTTCTATATATATACAGCTACTGTGTATAAACAGTAAAGCCGAAATTATTCATACCGCTTATATATATAAAGAAAGAAGAAATGTCTGCATGTGTTTATCGTTTTTCCTTATCGCAAACACAACTTGGCTTTTTCTGGGCCCTGGTTAATTATTGTGATATCCCGATTGCAACAAAGAAATACTGGGAAATCTCTGTAGACGGATGACATTTCATGTCGTTCAGCCTTATAATCTTAAAATGTCTGCAAAACCACCTGTTTTGTCATTTTTAGACCCTCGGTAGACCCTTGTATAAACGCAATATCAGACTCTTAACTGGTGGAACACTAAAATATATATGGCCGGCGATGATGGCGAAAGTTGACGAGCTGGAGACTGTTGTTGGAGACTGCACCAAAAAAATTAAAGCTAGGGGGGTGGAATTACGAGAGTTTTCTAGGAGAAATTACAAAACAGATTATAAGGTTAAAGGCAAAACTAAATGCATTTAATAAGTAATTTCTATACATTTAATAAATCATTGCATGATATTATACATATTACTATAACTAAACTGAAAGGTAGTAATTTTAATTGCTAGAATAAATTGCCCTAAGCAGTTGTTATAATCGCATTATTGATTAATTAAAAAAGCAACGGACAAATAGTTTGTGACTGTACCGGCTTGCACCAATTTGTACTTGAATTTATCTACCTGCTATATCCACTGTATTTTCAGGCTAAAAGTAAGGTATTTTTTAAATCTGTGAGACAAGTCCGATCTCAAGAGTAAACATGTATTTTCAGAAAAGTTCATACAATGTTGTTAATATGAAAACTTATGGTCTTGAAAGGAAGGCATGCCCTCAAACCCCACCCCTAACTCCTCATTGAGGGATGAGTGAATTGTACTAAAATGTATGAATGAGATTAAACAAATCAATATGAATTAGCAACTAAATCAAAAAGTTACGAATTGCCATGAGATAGCATTAGAGACACATTAGCCATTACAGGTCAATGACTAAAAGTAAAACAAAATGCAGAAAACTGTAAAACTATTTGGGCTACAAACTACTTTGTGTGTGTATGATTGTGGCAATAAATTAAATACTTATACCAAATAGCAGTTACTGTAGCAGCATCAAGCAGCATAACAGATTGCTTTGAAACTGGAAGCCCCTGACATTCATGTTGAAAATGGCCATTCATTAAAAGAATGGCTAAATTTGAAAATATCCTAAATCAAGCTTAAATCTATTCTCATTTCATTATGAGGCATTCAGGACATTGTGGTGTTTCTTGACTGTCTATGAATGAATCACTGAAGTATTCTGTCAAATGATTAATTAATAACAGTGATTCACTGTGAAATGAACTACAGTATGTGTTGCTCAGAGGCTGAATGAATGATTCTTCAGTGGCTTAATTTGGAAGTATTTTAACTGACAAGAGTATAAATATAGTTAATGACAGGATGTCTGCAAAAACACCCGCTTTGAATGTTATCACTCGATTGAATAACCAATATCAGTGGTTATCAGCTGATAGATATGGGCCAGCAGGTGCATTCTGTGCCTACTGAAAGGCTCAGAAAGCTGTTATCATCCTTCCATGTGGTTAATCGGCTATACTAATAGAGAAGTCTCTAGATCCAGATCAGTTTTTACATTACTGTGACTGTTGGGTTTAGGGTTGGGGTAGACGTTAATAAAATACAATTAATGGGAAATGTAATGAATAAGATAAATAATTCTTGGTAACTTCCGGCCTGTATAGCTGAATAACCATGTGGATGGATAATAACAGCCTTCTGAGCCTACTAGTAGGCACAGAAGGCCATTACTGGCCCAAATACATTAGCTGATAACCACTGATAACACCAATTCAATCAAGTAATAACATTCGGATCAGCTGACAAAAGACTCCGTTAACATGATTTATAGTTTAATAAATGGTTGTATGTGTCACTTTTGGAAGATGCTTAGATTTTTATAGTTATATTATCTTATATTTTATATTATCTATATTGGCTGTAATATAAAATTGTTGAGCAGTTGATAAACTTAAAAGCTGATAAAGCATTGGGACCCTTGCCTTTTGCTTTATTGCCATCTATAATTACACGAGGTAAACACTGAGTGAATGATTTCACTTTAGTGCACTAGTTAATTAACACAGTCATTTTAGAGCTTCTGTCAAAAATGTATTTACACTAATTAACCCAGAGTTGGCTTATGCGACAGCGCTACATTGATTACCATATAAACTTCATCCATTTTATAGTCATTTTTATGTTATGCTTTAATTACTGATTAACGCAAACATTATCAGTTAGTCCGCTCCTGTGATTTGTGTCAGCCTCCTGTCATAGCATTGGAGTTTTGATGGCCATTTCCTACCCACCATAATGGATTTTGCTCTCTGTTTTTGTGAACAAATCTCTCAGTACATAGTTCGAGCTCAGCGAGATGTGCTTCAAACAAGCGCTTATTTCTCAAGGTTAAACAGTGATAAAACCAACAATGATACAGCGATTGAAAACAAAGTAGCTATCTTTCAGTATTATCTCCTTTTTGACCTTTTCCCAATGGATCCCATTCTTCTTTTTCACGACCGCAATTGCCCTCTCAGGTTTACCGGTTGCACTATATAGAAACAGGACATGCTACAATAGATGTTTCCCATGGTGCCTCTTACACAGAGATGTTTGTCCATCATGTTGGGTTTTTTATTGCCAGCATCGCATTTTCTCTGCCTACACATGTCTTATTTTCCCTTTCTTCGCTTCTCTCCTTCCTTGCGCTTTCTTTCTATGATTAGCACCCCATCTCTCACATAGTGTATCTTATTATCTGAATCGATTCCTCTTGTTTGACAGTCTCTGACATGGCGGTAGTGTAGAGACAGTGGTTGGTGGTCGGAGAGAGAAACAAACTTCGATATGTCAGACATCGAGTTCTCCTATCTTGCCTACGTGCAGAATTTGTGTTTGCACATCAGGAGGATAGTGTTGGATTTGTTTACTCCTATTTTATTTGCTGTTGGCTCTGATATTGTGATGATCGAGTCGCGGGACCCTAGGGTTTACAAAATGCAGATCTTCTCCTTTGGGGATTGATGCACCTCAGGATAGCTCCAGGCAATAGCACAGCTAGCTGTCACTGACACCTGTGATGAGACTCACATTTCCGGGAGGATGTTATTGTCTGTATACATTACCCATGATCTGACGTTCCTCTGCAGAAAGCATAAAATTCCAAATATAAAATGATCGCTGGCATGTTTGGCTGTAATACCTTTTGTTTCTCATGCGTTATTTGTTTTTCCGTTTTTATTCTCCTTACCGACACTGTCATACATCATATTTTGAGGTTCATTTGTTTCCATTGTTTAGTGGTATTCGTTTTCTACGTTAATTACTACTACTTTACTATTTTCAAAGGAGAAAAGTAGTGCAACTAACAGCAGGAGATCAGACGTTGGCAGAAATTACAAACCAGTTGCATTCGGTTTGATTAATTGTGAAAAGAAATACATAAAGACCCAAGAGAGGAGAATTAAATGTTTACAGCCCATATAAAAGTAAGCTGTTGCAGTATGCTAGATGCATTCAAAGACATGTTTGCATTGTTGTCTATGTGAAAGCTTCTCTGTGTTCACTTATGCATGTTTATGTGCCTCTTCAGGGAATTTGGCTGGAGGGATCCGGAGCTGCCAGAGGTCATCCAAATGCTGCAGCACCAGTTTCCATCGGTACAGTCCAATGCTGCCGCTTACCTGCAGCACTTGTGCTTTGGAGACAACAAGATCAAATCAGAGGTGACTCCTGCATACCAACAGCAAAGCTGTTTTGTATAGACTATCTACTTATATATGCTTGCAGTGAGGATCATGGTTTTAGGTTTATTTGAATTTCCATGCTAGTTCAGATGCTGGTCAATGCAGGAATGGTAGCTCAGTGTTTTCTTTATCTGTCTGTTGTTATGTATCTCGGGTAAAGAAACAAATGTTTTAAAAACAAGAACAAAAAAGTCTTCATTCTCACAATTAATCACCCAATAATTATATTATGTATCTTTATTTCGCTTGGCCTTGATAAAGCTTACATTCTTGCTGCCACGGCTTTTGTGTATTCTTATGCCCACATCCTCTGTTGTTTATGCCCTCGAAATATTTCTAATAATTGCTTTTTTTGACAAAAGACTTGCTTTTGACAATTTTTGATCAATTTTTGAATTCATTGAATACAAACAATGATTGTATTTTGTTAAAACACTACTGACTAAACAGCTTAGACATATATACACACACCCTCATGTACTATTTGCAGTGGTGGCCAAAATGATTAGACCTGACCGATAAAAAAATAATACAAAGTAAAAAATGTACATTTTTTGGCTTCAAAACATGATTTAATTTCTTAATGTTCAAAAGATGTGGATGGTTAAACTGTTTAGTCCACTTTTAACTTAAGTATTTGGTATGTCTAACTTGTTTTTGTATGGTAATCAAGTCATTTTTATGTCTGTAGTGCATTTTACAATGCAAATTGTGTCAAAGATGCTTCTCATAGATCAGGGGTAGGCAATAAATTTTTCCAAGTGGCCACATTAGACTCTGTGGCAGTTTTAGAGGGCCAGACCAATAGAAAACATTCTGTGAAACTATTCAATAAACATTCAGAAAAACTCAAAAGTTTTAAAAAGAATCCATTTTACACCAAAAGTATTTTAAAGACCAGCATCACAATCTCAATTTCATATAAATGCCACAGGGTTGTTTTTTTTTGATTGCTTCACCTTAGTTAATTTTTATTTATTTATTTAGTTATTTATTTATTCATTCATTTTCTTTTAGGCTTAGTCCCTTTATTAGTCTGGGGTTGCCACAGCGTAATGAACCACCAACTTATCCAGCATATGTTTTACGCAGCGGATGCCCTTCCTGTTGCAACCCATCACTGGGAAACATCCATACACTTTCATTCACACACATACACTACGGACAATTTAGCTTACCCAATTCACCTATAGGTCCATAGATGAACCAGCGACCTTCTTTCTGTGAGGCGATTGTGCTTCCCACTGCGCCACCATGCTGCCCTTATTTATTTATTTATTTATTTACTTATTTATTTATTTATTTATTTATTCATTCATTGATTCATTCATTTTTTTTATTTATATTTATATATTTTTTTTTTAATGTTCATTGAGAGAATTCTAGCATGTGTTGGGCTGAACAAGTGCACTGAAGTCAGGTTGAATGTGAGATGGCTATATGATCTAATGATCATCACTGAGAGAGGATCTGTATCTGGATTTGTTAAATCGTTAATGTGAGGTAATTAGTCTACCTTAATTACTGTGAAATTCCATACAAAGTGTGAAGCTGCCTGGTTGGTTTCTGTCTCATGACTAGTGGTTCGTTCGTGGCTCTCTGAATAAAAATTTCGATTTTTTTCAACTCGCGGTGCCTAGAAAACGTGAGCGTGACATATACCGCATGTGCATCCCTTCCTATTTGCGATTTAAACGAAACCAAGCACACAAAACGCTATACGTGAAAGTCCCTTTTTGTTGACTCGCAATATCAGACCAGCACATTGCAAAGCCCTGTTTGCGGTTAAATTTAAATTAAGTAAATACTTCATATGTGTCGATCAAAGAAGTCCAGCTGGCCGCATGTGGCCTGCTCTTTGTAAAATGCCCAGGTCTGATATAGATGGAAAGAAATTATAAAAAATAAAATAAAATTTCAGATTATGGAACATGTTCATCAAAATAAGCAGGCAGCAGAGTAGTGGCAGAATGTTGTAGATGTAATTAAATTAAAACTGATTCACTTTAGTTTGATGCAAATGTCACTTTTCAAGGACGAACCGATGAAGAGCAGCTCTAGCAACCTCATCCAAGCAGGCCAGAGGTGACGGTGGCAAGAAACCAAAACTCCACCAATTGATGGAAGTGGAGCACAAAACATTGGAGAAACTTGGCTTAATTAGGGGACCAGTTTTCCTCTGGCCAAACTGAAAAGCAGCAAGGCTGCTGTCCAAGAGATAAACTACATTCTGTATCTTTATGATGATTCTATTCTATAGTTCATAGAGCATAATCATGATTTGGTAGATATTTCATTTATTTTATGGATATTGAAAATGGCCAATTCAACAAAAAACAACTGTAACCTCTTTAATCTGCCAAGAGTTCTAATAGTTTTGGACATCGCTGTATGTTTTCGTGTGTGGGTGTGTATTTACATGGTTGAATGATGGTGTCTATGGTGTCTTTAATACAGTATATGTGTGGCTCTGTGTATCAGATACGAAGGCAGGGTGGGATCCAGCTGCTGGTGGACTTGCTGGATCACCGTATGACCGACGTGCATAGGAGTGCCTGTGGTGCACTCAGAAACCTGGTTTATGGCAAGGCCAACGATGACAATAAGATTGCCTTGAAGAACTGCGGTGGCATCCCTGCACTCGTGCGACTCCTGCGCAAGACAACTGACGTGGAGATCAGAGAGCTGCTCACAGGTACTCACAGAAATAAGCACTTTTGTTTCTTCTCCTTTGTTCTCTGACATGAAATGATTCAGGCGAGAAGTAATTTGTTTGTCCACACTGGAAGATAAAATGCTGCTAGACTTAGGGGACCTGGGATACTCATACCTCTGACTCAGCTGTTTGTTATCATAATAAGTCACATATTCATGGAAACAAAACACAGAAGTAGACTGAAACAACCAAATTAACCACATCTGAATTCAAAATGAGGAAAATTATAAATTTTTTAATTACTTGGGCAGTGTTTCCCAACCATGTTCCTGGAGGCACCAACATTACATAATTTGGATGTCTCCCTATTCTGACCTGGTAACTTCAGCTTTTGGAGTCTTTTCTAATGTTCTAATGAGTTGATTTAGGTGTGTTTGATTAGGAAGAGGTTGAAAATCTGTTCTGTTGGTGTGCCTTCAGGAACAGGGTTGGGAAACACTGACTGCCAAGTTTTTTGTGACAAATTTACCTAACAAATTCATAATAAAACCTAAGCCACCTAACCTAACTGCAACAATTTAGCACTAAATAACAGTTACAGTATTTATAACAGCAAAGTAGTCAGTATTCTTGCTATGCTACAAGTCAGATTCAAATTTCAGCATTTTTATTATTGTTTTTTTCTGAAATATGACAATATTTGCATTCTTTGGCAAACTATGACACCCGTTTTATTTTTTATCGCATGTCTCAGGATGGAGTACATAACGCATTTCATTATAATCTAACATTTTAAAAACAGAAGTTATAAGTTATCATACATTTTAAGTCAGTCTATCATGCAATAACTGCTGCATCTGCACTTTTTCACAAAAGGTATGATTGATAAATATGACTCTGAAGTCATTTAAAGTGCAGTAAGTGATATCCATTATTCCACTCACACATGAAACTTGTCAACTTATCATGTCTATGTTTATTGCCATCTTTAGTAGTGCTGTTGTTGTTCCATCTCTCTGCATTTCTCTGACTGAAAAAATGAACAGTGCAGTTAGTGTTTACATTAGGGCTGCACAATATATCGTTTCAGCATCGCTATCGCAATGTGCGCATCAATAGTCACGTCGCAAGATCTGCAATTTTGAGTCTGAATTATAGTTGACCAGGAGCGACAGAGCTCATCTTATTTGTAGAGTCACTGCTAAGTTTAATCATAATAGAGTGAAAGTTTATCATTTGCATGTGTTTTTATGGCCTTGGAATAAGCATTTCAAGAAAGTTGGAAAACAAAAAGTATGATGTTTGGAGGTGTAACCAAGATTGATTTTATTTAATTATTCATACGATTTATGGGGGAAAAAAATTGCTTACATTTTTTCTTGTTTCTAATCTAAATATGTATGTTTCAAATTGAAATTAAGATCATTTTAAATAATTATCCCATTGGCAAATAATTTAACATGTTTTAACGAAAACAAGGGCTCTATTTTGACGATCTAGGGGCAAAGTCTAAAGCGCATGGCGCAAAACCATTAAGGCCATGTCCAAATCCACTTTTGCAATTTTAAGGATTAAAAATGTGCCCTGCACCCAGAAAATAATTTTTGTAACATTTTAATCTTTTAATTTTTGTCATATGTAAAGATATTTGTATATTGATGTTCATCCTGTGTTTATTAAACAATGTGTAAGCGTTTAGACACATAGGCACACAACTAACGTGATCTGCATTAAATATATGCGGAAAAAAATTGTTTTGCATTGTGATTATTTAATTTCTGCACCTGAATATTGTTAAACTCAAAAAACAAACTGTCAAATACAGCTATTCAATCCATTTGTATATATCACAATATTCATTCATTTATTTACATTCAGCTTAGTCCCTTTATTTATTAGGGGTCGCCACAGTGGAATGAACTGCCAACTATCCAGCATATGTTTCATACAGCGGATGCCCTTCCAGCTGCATCCCAGTACTGGGAAACATCCACACACACTCATTCACACACATACACTACGGACAATTTAGTTTGTTCAATTCACCTGGAGAGCATGTCTTTGGAGTGTGGGGGAAACCGGAGCACCCACGCGAACCCACGCGAACCCACGCGAACACAGGGAGAACATGCAAACTCCACACAGAAATGCCAACTGACCCAGCTGGGACTCCAATCAGCAAATTTCTTGCTGAGACAACAGTGCTAACCACTGAGCCACCGTGTCGCCCCATTGCAATATTTATTGCAGAAAAGTAAAATATCACAATGTTGTGCAGCCCTAGTTTACATCTTATGGACAAAAAAAAATGAGCAGTCCAAAACGATTAAAAGGGGACTTTGATACATCAAATACACATTTAAAAATGAAGCTTGTCAATTTCCAACTCAAGAATACCACACTCGAGTCTTTCATACATTTAAAACTTGTCTTTCAATATTTTCAACTCCACTTGAAAGACACTGTATTTCACTTCGTTTAACTGAAAAGGATGTTTGACCAATGTGATTCCATCATGGGCATGATCAAAACATCCTGTCTTTTTTATGCGGTGCCTGATGAGGATGCAATGTCTGCCCCCCTATATATGAATGCACTCTGTCCTTATTTCCGCCTTTTTGCTCGTTCAGCATACAAATGCATTGTATGTGACCTTTCTGTCACTATCTAGGGCTTCCTTATAATTGGGCCCAATTTGTTAATCAGCTCTCCTAGAATCGCTCGCTTGTTACTGTAGACCCTGCTACCCATTAAATGATTTGTTAATGATCTCCTAATTGGTAAGGGCTATAATAATTAAGGATAATGCCAGTGCTTGGCATAGCCTCTTTAGGGACTTGTGTATAATGAGTCTTGACGCGTTGACAAAAGACAAAGGCTCTTCTAAATCCCCTATAGAAATATTCCTGTTACAAAGAAGCTTTCTGCGAGATGTCTGAAAAATTGGGCGGCGATTTGCTTTTTCAGGCATTTCATAAATGTCAGATGCTGAATTGTTGGGAGACACTTCAATAGGATGTTGCGGCTCCCTTGTGTTTCAGACTTGGTGAGCAATCTAAACGTCCATCAATTGAAAAATCACCATCATCCTCAATCCAGCGCTCGGAGAAACAGCTACAGTGTTTAAAACTGAATATAGGCAGATAGAAGCAGAATGGCACTTGCTTATTACAGCTCCATGTCTCTGTGCATGTTATTCACGTTAGATGACACATTTGGAAAGAACAGAAAAGCAATTTGAGCTTTCTCACAGACAATTAGCATGCAAATTTGAGTGTGGATCAGAACAGGAGAAAAAAAGTCTTCTCATCCTGTAACACCTCGTAGACCCATTACCTGCTGATCTCTGAAGCCAGACACGGCCCTGTTGTGACTGGAGCCAGAATTTGAGCTCAGAAGTCTTCGTTCTGCAGGTGGCGCATAAAGACAGGACATCTTTGATGTTCAACAAGCAAGATTGGATAGGATAACGTGAGATAAGATTGAATTGGCTAGGACAGAGCTGTACAACCTGCTAGCAGCACAGAGGACGGACCTACAAGAGCGCACTGCAGCAAGTTCATTTCATGCTTTTCAAATAAAATGTAATGGAAAAACGACATATGTATTGCTTACAAACCATTTTATTTAGTCTGAATGCATAGCCAATTTAGAATGGCAGTCAATGGTGAAACATGTTTTTTAAAATGAAATGATGCATCAACCAGCAAGGGCTAACAGGGCAACTCTAACCTGTATAAGCTTGATTGACAAACACTAGTAAGGACTATGATTTCTGTGACTAATGATTCATTAAAAAGACTATTATTAAATATGTGCACCTTGATGACATACTATGTAATAAAAATATGTTAATGATGTTGCAAAGTAAATACTTCTTAACCCTTATGTACTGTTGGGCTTTTTTTGACACATATTTTGATAAAACGCTTAGAGTTTTTTTTAACTCATTAAAATAACCCTTATGCTAATTAAGTACCTTAAATTAAATTATTAAAAATGTAAAAATGCATCAGATATTTTAATTTTCTTTTTTTTTCTCTGCATAAATTTGTTAATCAACCTCAGTCCTGATCAAAACTACTTTAATAAAACTCTTTAATTGTCAGATTCATGAATGATGTCACTGATTTTGTAAAAAAAACACACAAAAACAGCATTGCTTTTGATGCATTGTTTTTATGGATGTTCATTTTTTCTCCCTAACTTACTGTTGGTGGTGGTGTTTGCCCCATTGAATTCCATTATAACCACATTTTTGTATTACAAAGCCATGGCACCATATCATGCATTTTTGATTGTTGGTGGTTTTTCCTGTTTGGAAGAGGTCAAATTTGTAGCTTTTACTGTTGATCATCAGTTGGCAACATTAACCCTTCAGAAAAAAAAAAGCTTAGTAAAAAAGCAGTATAACAGCAAGTTAAAGCCTGTATGTGTGTGTCCGTGAGTGTGTGAGAGTGACCTTTGCTTACTTACAGTACCTTGATGTCTGAGAAGATCAAAATATGCGTCTCCGCTCTCAGAACTACATGCAGTAAACAAAAACAAAGACTATTTTAGCACCATCAAATGTGGTTATATTGGAAGTCAAAAGGGCAAAAACAGCCACCAGCAGTGAATTAGGGAGAAACAATTTTAATCTAACAATGCATTAAAGCCAATGTTGTTACTAATCATTCACATGTTCAAGACTTTGATGAAAGGTAAAAAAAATCCAGTCCACAATTACTTTTTATATTAAAAATACATCATTTTGTGTTTATTTTTTCACCAAATCAGTCACATCATTTGCGAACTTGGCAATTAAAGCATTAAAATCCTGTAATTTTTTAAAAACATTTAGTAGTTTTGATCAGGACTGAGCTTTATTAATAGATTTATGCAAAAAAAAAAATTATAAGATGCATTTTACTGCAGTTTAATTCAGTGGAGGTTTTCATCTCTAACATAAAAGGTAAATTTGAACATAAACTAACAATATTGGATGTATTTAGATGATTTGTATGCACAGACTGTTAATTAAATAGCTTTTTAAGACCACAGTATCCCATATTAAATACTGATTGAGCTTGAGTTTCACACAGTTTATATATAAAATAGCATGTTAAAATCACAAAATCACAAACATCTTTTAATATGAAACTCGTCTCCACGAGTTTAAAGAGTCTCCACTGTAGTGTGATCACGTCTCCACACATGTCCACAGTTGATCATATAATATGTGCACGAGTTTTACATAAAAAGTGTTCAGAAATGTTTCACATGTACTCCAAATGGGATTTTAAGATACTGCGGATGTAAAGCTTATGTGGTTTTTCTGGACTGTATGGGGTTTTTCTGTATAGGTAATGCATTGTTATTTAAGCTTTAGGTCAATATTGATTCATCTCTCAACATATTTATAAACCTGTAATATGTCTTACAATAATTATGTTATAATAAGCTGCCTTGGTGACATTTATTGCAATAATCAGTGTTGAAAACAGTTTGGCTATTTAATATTTTTGCGAAAACCTGATTTAATTTCTTCAGTATTCTTTTATTAATAGTCAGTTCAGAAGAACTCCATTTATTTTATCGTAATGTTTTGTATGCATGTTTTACGACAACCACTTGACCATACAAATGATTTCTAACTAAATAAAAGTGTTAATTTCTTTAATTTAATTGCACTACTGTATAGAAGAGGGATGCACTTCTCTTGCTGAATGTTCGGGAATTGGAAGTCTGTGATATTTAGCAAACATGATAAGATACAATTAGCTTAGACAGTTAGCAGCAGGGAGGAGGAATGTGCGAAAGTACTTGAGAGTTGAAGCGGAGCAGTTAGGGGTCTCGTGGTGGAAATGAAATATTCATAACGTACAATTTTGGACAAATAGTATGCAAAATTTAACACATTTTAGCCCGCATGCCAACAGGGGCTGATGAGGACACACTAGTGAAACTTTAGAAATAATTTCATGTTTGAGGGCCAAAACCTCATGCAATATTCAAAGGCATGTTGTTAGCCTGCTGCAATCAGTGCTTTCAATTGCATATATTTTTGTGCTCAAGGTGAATCAGGAAAATTGTAGGTTGTGTATAAATATAGAGTGCATTCTTCACCGCTGGATCAGATGCTTTTTTTGGTTCATAGCTGATGTTCTTGTGTACAGGTGTGCTGTGGAACTTGTCTTCATGCGATGCTCTGAAGATGCCCATAATTCAGGATGCCCTGGCAGTGCTGACCAACACGGTTATTATTCCTCACTCGGGATGGGACACCTCGCCCCTTCAGGATGACCGCAAACTGCACCTGCATTCCTCACAGGTGCTCCGCAATGCTACCGGGTGCCTCAGGTACACATTCTACTTAATACCAGTGCGAGTTTAATGCAGCATCTATTGTTTTTATATTCAGGGTTCCCACAGGTCATGGAATTCCATTAGAAGTCAGGAAATGTTTATATATTTTTGGTCATAGTCGTGGATGATCAGGGATTTTTTTGGTTTGTCGCTTTAAATTGTAGTTTGCTTTTATTAAAATATATTTTTTCTGTGTCATATTTATATATTGTTCTGTTTTGACTGTGACAGCCACTTAAGTCAAATACAAATTATAAGAGCTTTGACTTCAAAATGAGCACTCCAAAGACTGTGTGTTACAAAGTAGATGACAGAAAGCTAAGTATAAAGTAAATGTAAAACAATATTGAGCTACATATGAATTATGGAAGAGGGATGGTAAATTATTAATTGTTGTTCTCATATTAAAGTCATGCACAATTATATTCAAGCAAAACCATTTTAATATTGGTATTATTTTAACATATTTCAATGTTATATTATTAATATGTAAGCAGAACAGTGGCCTATTTTTTTGTTCATTAGATGGCATGGAAATGCAGCTTTTTATTAAGTGAAATTCAGGGAATTTGATATTTGTCCTAACATGGGGGAACCCTATTTATTCAGTCATTCATTTTCTTGTCGGCTTAGACCCTTTATTAATCCGGGGTCACCACTGCGGAATGAACTGCCAATTTATCCAGCACATGTTTTACGCAGCGGATGCCCTTCCAGCCGCAACCCATCTCTGGGAAACATCCATACACACTCATTCACACTCATGCACTACGGACAATTAAGCCTACCCAATTCACCTGTACCGCTTGTCTTTGGACAGTGGGGGAAACAGGAGCACCCAGAGGAAAGCCATGCAAACACAGAGAGAACATGGAAAGAAACTAAAATGCCAACTGACCCAGCCGAGGCTCGAACTAGCAACCTTCTTGCTGTGAGGCAACAGCACTACCTACTGCGCCACTGCGTCGCCACCATATTTATTGTTTATTCATATTTATATACACTACCTGACAAAAGTTTTGTCATCGATCCCAGTTGTAAGAGCAACAAATAATAACTTGACTTCTAGTTGATCATTTGGAAAAGTGGCAGAAGGCATATTTTTCAGATTAATCATCTGTTGAACTGCATCCTAGTCATCACAAATACAGCAGAAGACCCATTGGAACCCTTATGGACCAAAGATTCTCAGAGAAATCAGTCAAGTTTGGTGAAGAAAAAAATCATGGTTTGGGTTTACATTCAGTATGGGGGTGTGCGAGAGACCTGCAGAGTGGATGACAACATCAACAGCCTGAGGTATCAAGATATTTGTGCTGCCGTCATTACAAACCACAGGAGAGGGCAAATCCTTTAGCAGGGTAGCGTTTCTTCTCATACTTCAGCCTCCACATCAAAGTTCCTGAAAGCAAAGAAGGCCAAGATGCTCCAGGATTGACCAGCCCAGTCACAAGACATAAACATTATTGAGCATGTCTGTGGTAAGATGAAGGAGAAGGCATTGAAGATGAATCCAAAGAATCTTGATGAACTCTGGGAGTCCTGCAAGAACACTTTCTTTGCCATTCCAGATGACTTTATTAATAAGTTATTTGAGTCATTGCAGAGATGTATGGATGCAGTCCTCCACGCTCATGGGAGTCATACACAATATTCATTCTTTTACCACTGCACCATGACTTTATATTCTATACTGTACATTATTTCTGTTAAGTGACAAAACTTGTGTCTCAGCAAATTCAGACCTTACTGTCCTAATTAAATAATTAAAAATCATCTTATTTTATTTTGGTAAAATAAGTGTAATCTACAGGCGATTGCCTCATATAAGCCACTTCTGATACCAAATGATCAACTAAAAGTCGAGTTATTATTTGTTGTTCCTGAAACTTGGATAGGCGACAAGACTTTTGTCAGGTTGTGTACAAGTACAGCAACACTTTAAAAGATCTGTGGTTTCTCTAGAGGCTTAATCTTCACCTAGAAGCAATTCATTGTTTTATTAGATGATTATACAAGTAAGAATTATGCAAATATTATGTTAATGCCTCATAGCTTCCATCTTGCAGTGTGACTTGATATGATGAATTTGCGCGCTTTCAGAAATGTCACAGTATATTGGGGTCTCAGCAGGCTAAAGTACATCACTGGATAATAGCACTGTGCTTCTCTGTGTCAACTAAACATATTTGAGAATTAGCTTTGAGGCTTTTCCAGGAGCCCCTTCACTGATAACTTAAATTAATTGATTTGAATAAATAGATTCAGTTGCATTTGATGAATTTGGCTGGTCTCAGGCTCTGAGCATTAAACCATTTCGTGATGGAGCTCGTTCTGCCACTTTAGCAGGATTATATTCTGCCCACTATTGGACGGATTCGACAGTAGGATTCTCTAGATCTGGAAAAGTGTTATGCACTGTAACTGTGGACCTGGTGGCATGCCAAAGTCTTCTACTTATCCAAATTTTCTTTGGAGCCCAAAGCGATTACATCACCTATTCTTTTTTTAATGCTTTTATGTAGCATGGATTCATTCATTTAATCAAAAGTGACAATAGATACATATAATAATACACAATACTGCTTTTCTTTTGACATTTCAGTTCATTAAATAATTCTCAAACAAATGTTTTTTTATGTTTTTCACTAAAATATTACACTGATATTTATTTACCACAATAGTGATTTTGAACATTAACCAGCATGTTAGAATGATTCTGAAGGGTCATGTGACAGATCTTAAAAAATTAATTAAAAGTGTATATATATATATATATATATATATATATATATATATATATATATATATATATATATATATATATATATATAATTCAAATTTATTTTTCAAGGTGTCCGCTGGGTCTTAGAAAGTCTTAAAATGTCTTAAATTTTAAAAAAGGCCTTAAAAGGATTTAAATTCACTGACATACTGTGTTGTAGGCCTTAAATAATTTTAAACAGGTCTTCATTTACCTTTTTCTTAGTAAAGCTACTTAATCGGGCCAACATCCATCCAATGACCAACAATACATCTTAATAAAACCTTATTTTTAATATTCAAGTTTTATATTGCAAAGAGATACAGTTCACAACAGCTGTTTTTACAGCAAATTCCCCAAATTAAATTCCCCAATCAGTGGGAAAAAAATAAAACAATTAAATGATTCCTCACGATAATACCGGGCCATTAGAAACCCTGTATAAGTCTAAAATATAATTCTTAATGGTCTTAAAAGGGTCTTTAAAAGTCTTAAATTTGACTTTACGAAACCTGCAGACACCCTGTTTTAATTGCAATACTATTTCACATTATTATAGTGTTTTTTTCATTGCTGTGTTGGTGAACATTACATACTTTTTCAACAACCAACTCTAAACTAGTGTATATAGTTTAAAGTATACTGTGCATAATTATTATGCAATAAAATAGGTTATAATGACTTTCCCATTGTCTAAACTTGTCAAACGCATCTTACATTCATTCTTAACCACAGAAATGTCAAAAAGAGATTAATAACATTATAATGTAATATAACATTGTGTGGCAAGCTATATGAATGTATTGTTAGCTTACCAAAAATCTAACCAGCCTGCACATATTTTGCACAAATAATGTCTTGCAATTAACTAGAACAAAACATGGCCATGACGTGACTGACTTTTTGATGAGGGATTACAGCAACTCCTTGGAGTCCAAAGGTTTGGATGGGGGTTGGATTTAGCACGACAAAGGCATGGGAAAACCTCTGGCACTGTGTCAGATGTTTATGAATCCGGGTACTCCACTATGTGTGGTCTAAAAAGCCTGCCTAATACGGTTGACTCAAGTGTGTCGTGGCTTTGTCTTCGTTAGAGCTGTTAGTGCATCACGAATAAGTGTTAATCACATTATTCACACATATTCCGGCTTCCATCATAGTGCTGTTGATACAGTGCGATCTTAATATAATATTTTCCAGTTGCTTTCTATTTTCTGCTTACTCAATGGAAAGGTGCATTTTGATTGTATAACTGGAGCTCACAGGAAACATCAAAAAGCACTTCTGGAGCTCAGGAATTTTTTTTGCTTGACATTAACAACACTTTACATTTATAACGCATACTATATGCACATACAGTGCTATACTTATTCCCTCTGCTCATCAGCGTTCAGGTCTGAAGCAGCAGGACTTGTAGAAAGTGCTGAGTCACTCTTGGATGGCTGGACTAAGCTCCCTACGCCCAGCGTGATAATTAATCCTCTTCATGGATGGCTGAGGAACTAGAAGTCTGATTGAATATTTAATGGTTGGACACAGTTGCCACACCACCTGCAGCTGCCTGAGACACACAGATCCCTTAGAAGCTACTTAGAGAGAGAGAGAGAAAGAGAGAGAGACCACAGGATGCTCTCTTTGATTTCTCACAGCCACCTTCCAATAAGATCCTGCTCAGATCAGACTTCCCGATTCAGGTCTCCTGAGGCTCCAGCTCTTGGGAATCTAGGCTTGTTGCTTTGAGGCATGGTGATGCCTCTTAAACATGATGTGTGAAATTTTGCTATGTTAAAAAAAAAGCCTTTTTTGTTGGTTCAAAAAGCTAGATACTCCTCAGAAATTACACAATAGTAGTTCATTTTCTGCATGTTGGAGAAAATGTGGAAAACAAATCATTGCCATGTTTTGTGGATCTTATTTGTGACTAAGGGCTATTGGAGAGGAATACGTATAGTACTGCCCTATAATTCAATTGAATTCATGTTTATTTATATAGTGCTTTTTACAATGTAAACTGTCAAGGCCGCTTAACATAGTTCTAGTAAAGTCCAGATTTCAGATTTGAAGTTTAGTTTAGTTTAGTTTAGTTCAGAGTGTCTTAAATTTCAAGTCCTGATCCGAGCAAGCCAGTGGCGACAATGGTGAAAAAAAAACTTTGACAAAGTGAAGGGGAAAAAAAACCTCGAGAGAAACCAGGCTCTATTGGGCACTGCCATTATTCTTCTGGCCAAACTTCCTGTGTGGAGCCGCAGTCTAGGTGAAGGAGCCTGGAGAAGCTGGACGTCCATCGAGGAGAAGCTGCAGGTGTGAGTAAGGCTTGCCCATAGGATCAATGCAGGGAATCGTTTGTCACTTTGGTCTTTCAGGAATCAGTCTCATGCACTCCATTCCTTCATGACCACCACAGCATCAGCTCGGGATACGGCCTGGTCCAGGATTATGGATACCTTGGGATCATCTCTTCACAGGTCTTGGATAGCATCAATGGCGCTTCATAGTGTCTAGGGGCATTGGGATGAGTTTCCCCAGGTGGAAATAGTGAATAAAGAAAATAATTAGCGTAGCTGCTGTTGATGGTGTTTTTAAACAAGATGCAAAAATGGAGTGTTATAAATGAAAATAGCAGTTATATAAACAAACATGTAAAACATATGAGAGTTTCTAACACAATGTCTGGTGCATTAAGACAGGAGGAGTGTGTCCTACAGGTGTTTGTCAAGCCCGCGTGGAGCACACTCATGCATCATACTGTTATGTGATGCATTGTGTGTATGCATTGTGGGTATTACTAAAAAGATAGGTCTATATAAGTTATAAATGTGTGATACCCTTTTTCTACAGTAGTTTATTTACTTTTTTTTTTGGGATATATTTCCCATGGTTAAAAAGGAGATAAAATAATTCCTAATACATATATTGTCAGTGGCTGTTTTACCGAAAAAATGGTTGCCAAAGGAGAGTCCTTCCCTACTATAAACACATGCATGGAGATCACAATGGGCATTTATAACATGACATCTGATGGAAGTGTAACCAACATTATATGAGAAGTGCATAAAAAAGAGAAAGAAACAGCTGACTGAGTAATAAATATGAGTAATGCTGAAAACCATCTGTCCTTTGTTTGTTTGGTTGGTTTGGTATTAACTTAGAAGCTCAAAACTGGTGAAATGTAATAAATAGCATCCAACATACACAACGCTGAGTTCATGTGTGTGTTCTTGTGTTTTCTACAGGAATGTGAGCTCGGCTGGAGAAGAGGCCCGTCGCAGGATGCGTGAGTGTGAGGGTCTGACTGATGCGCTGCTTTATGTCATCCAGACAGCCCTGGGCACCAGTGAGATCGACAGCAAGGTTTGACCTTTCCCTCCTCTGCCTTTCTACAAAAGTGCGTGCATTCATTGGGAATTCTAGCAGGTTTAGTTGTGCAGTTTTTGCTCCCAGACCATTCCAATACAGCAGCAGAGCACTTCGCCACTGCTAAATGTTAGATGAGACTGAAGACAAAATGCAGAATAGTGGAAAACAATTCTGCTGAATAAATCTTTCCAGACAGTTTAGTCTCAGATGTTGTGTTCACAGACCACCCATAGTCCATTGACTTACCGTCTGATGGATATTGCGCACAAACTCTTGATTTGGGGTGCATTTCCCTAAAGCATAGTTAGACATCTATGGTCTTAAATTACTAACCATTTTGCTAAAACCACTGTTTCATTGCACATTTGCAAACATATATTGTCAGTGTGTGCTGAAATGTATGTCCTGTGAACTTAAACAGATCATTATTTTTAGTAAATTGTGCATTATCATGTAGTACAATCCATTTTTTGCATTCCTTTTGGGTTAAAGATGAGATGCCACCAAGCATTATTTTATTGTATGTATATAGCAAATATTTTAAATACACATGTGCATGTGCTATAGCACCCTTATGTAGGGCATAAGAGGGAATTAAAAACTGAATCAAGACTGAATCATACATTTGTAAATAGCGAAAAATAGCAAAGATGATAGTTTTCTATTATGGTTCTAAATCTGTGACAAAGTTACCGTTTTCATTCATTTATTCATTTTCCTTCGGCTCAGTCCCTGATTATCAGGGGTCGCCACAGAGGAATAAATCACCAACTATTCCAGCATATGTTTTACACAACGGATGCCCTTCCAGCTGCAACCTAGTATTGGGAAATACACTACAGAAAATGTATTTTATTCAATTCACCTATAGTGTATGTCTTTGGACTGTGGGGGAAACTGGAGCACCTGGAGAAACCTTGAGGAGATCCTGCAAACTCCACACAGAAATGCTAACTGGTCCAGCTGGGACTCAAACCAGTTACTTTCTTGCTGTGAGGCGACAGTGCTAACTACTGAGCCACCGTGCCGCCCCCTAGTTAATTAATGTTTTCAGTTGTGCGTTGTGCTAATGTGCTAATGCTGACTTTGTACAACTTTCAGAAGCGAGTGCACATTTTTTTAATTTATAAATCTGTGCACTGTTTTTGCTCTTGTATATTGTTGCTCCTCATATACTGTAAGTTATACTGACACTATGCGACTGTGGTCCAGCGGTTTAGAATTACATAGTGTTTTCATTTAAAATTACTTACTATTATTTATTAAAACATGCACTGTTTTAAAAATGTTTGATCACACGTCATCACAGAGAGTTGAACACATCTTTTAATTCCAGTTTCTTTTTAAATCCTGTTCTGTGGACATGTTTATATGCATTACTACGGAGACATGCTAATACATGCCTGTCAATCAGTTTGGTGGGTAGGGAAACTGCACTCCTATATCACGTGGGCCCTAAAACCACTGAGATCCAATTTTAATGTCAGGAAAATAAAAATACTTGCTGCGTTTTTTATCACTCCAATATGAGAGTGGACACACTATACCTATATACAGTTCTGTACAAACAGCTTCCAAAAGTTGATTTTGCATCATAGGTGCCCTTTAAGACAGTTGAACCTATTTATATATGTTTTATAGTGTTTAATGTTATGTTTTTACATTATTGTGATGCATTGTTTTATATCAGTAATCACTGAGTCTTCTGTGATGATCCTGATTCATTATTACACTGGCCACTCAGTTATACCATCTTGGATGGTTAAAACTGGTACAAACTGGTAGATTTGTAGCATAAACAAAGGACATTGTATCAAAGGAGTCAGATTAGGTTTTTTTGGCTTCTATAATTGCTTATGCCACCAACAACTGTTCTGTATATCTGTGGTCGCTCTTAAGAGAGCTTTGTGGTAATTACACAGATAAAGGCATGCTGTTACACACCTCTCTATACTGAGTCTACATTTTGTTTGATTTTCGAGGGGTCTCTGTTACTAGCATAATACTCGGTGAGAACAAGTTTGAATGAGAAAAAAAAAAGCACATCACACTTTAATCCCTCTGAAAGCATTTACAAGATCAAAGTCGTCCTCTTTGTTTTTCCTGCCTCACTGCTCATCACAATAGGATTAGTTCTCCAGCTCTCCACTGGAATCCATCCAGAGGACTAATCTAACAAGAGACTATTAAGAGTTCAGAGCACAATAATGCACAGACTTCCCAAAGCGGACAGATTGTTTTGCAAATAGAAAAAGACATTTTGATATTTACTGTGAAAAGTCGAGTCAAGTCAGACCTCTAAAAGGTGTGCTTCCAAAAGATTATACTGATTATAAAAGATTATTCCCATTTGCAGTTGCTTCTATGCGTTGTATACCTCATAATATGAAATAAAAAAAATTTCTCTCCTATATTTGTGCACAAAACGCACCCTCTTTCAGACCATCGAGAACTGTGTGTGCATCCTGCGGAACCTGTCCTACAGGTTGGCGGCAGAGACGTCTCAGGGGCAGCAGATGGGATCGGAGGAACTGGATGGGGTTCTGTGCACCGATGCCAGCGGGAAGGATGCAGAGAGCTCCGGCTGCTGGGGCAAGAAGAAAAAGAAAAAGAAGAGCCACGATCAGGTGGGCCGGGGGTTTTTATCCCTGCAGCTGCTGGCAATTAGCATCACTTAGCGGCATTCGTGTGCGGGTCGCCTGCGTCGACACTCGTCCTCCTCCAGTGGATAATTACGTATTTTCCAGGCTGATTTCATTTAGTTTCTGAAAACAGATGAAGACAGGGGCATCGGCAGTGTTTGTTCTGCATTTGCATGGCATGAATAGCAAGGTAAAAGGTGGCATTACTTTGCATTGTGGCTTTTAAATAAATAAATAGTATGTCATCTCTTTCGGTAACAACAATGCAAATGCACATCTGGTTGTGTGGCAGTTGAGAGTGTCTTGTTTCATCAATTACTCTGTATCCTAAACAACTTGTGATCTTTAGCTTGAAAGATTTTACAAATACACAACAACAAAAAAAATATTTCCATTTATTATAGTGATACTGTAATTTATGAATCATTATATATACTATGGTATGATCATCTGATAGCACATCGAGCTGATGTGCTGAAGCCTGGCTTGAGACATTGGCGCGTCCTGATTTCTTCTCTTCTCCCAATCATTTCCTGGTGTGTCTATACAGTGCTTCTAAATAAAAGTGGCCAAAAATAAATAGCATCTGGCACTTTCCATGAATAGGGTACAATTTGCTGTCCCATTAAACTTTGGCACAACTTTTTGTTTTTTTTGTTGTGAAACCCACTCCATCCTTTTTAAATTAGGATTTTGGCCTGCCACATCTCAAATGTGTCTAGCAATTCAAATCATAAAACCGTGCCATTTTTGTTTTTGCAGAATTAATATTCAATTTTTTTGCTGTAGAATAATAAAAACACATTGCCATTCAAAATATTTGGCCCACTGCATTTTTAATTACACAAAGCTGTGGAAACAAATTAAAAGGCCACTTTGCAATTTTCAGTTTCTCTGGATGTATTAGGTAAGGGTTTGAGTAAAATGTTGGTATTTGTTTATTGCTATATTAGCAATATCACATGCGTATCAGTGTGATATGGCTGTATATAGGCACTGTTGGGAGGCGTGCTTTGGCACGAGGTCACAGGCCGAGTGCCTTAGTGCCCTCACCAGTGATGATACATAGCCATATCGCACTGCAACGAGTGTGATATTGCATTTATACAACATTTCAGCAAAATCGCGTATATAAAAAAAGAAAATCAAACATGGAGAGTCTAAAAACCCTTTTGTGTGAGGAACTACTATTTTCCGCCATTCATTTACACCTGTAGCTGACGTCAGAACAGCAGAAGTCGTTACTACTTCACCAACGTCACTTTAGAGCTAGTGTTGATTCTCTAGCATAATGTCTAAAGTGATGACAAAACAGGTGATTTTGCTGACATTTTAAGATTATAAGGTTGAACGACATGAAATGCCATCACTCTACACAGCGAACAGGAGATCACAATAATTATCCAAAAACTGCCAAAGCAAAGCAAACACTAACAGATAACTGTTGCGTTTGCGATACTGAAAAACACTAAACACATGTAGGCATTTCTTCTTTCTTTCTGTTTACTGAACTAGTCTGCAGTAACAAAAACAGGAGACTTATTAGAAACAGATGACCAACCAAAAATTAACTCAGGGCTATACAAAGAGTGGCCAACACAAAATACATACATTCCTGATATCTGAGTCTCATCTCACACTCACACTGGTATAAATTCAGCACTGCAACATAAAAAAGAGAGAGTTCGACTTAGAATGTCACTTGCCTGTTTAATAATGATTTGATCAGCTGAAGTTAGAAATTACACAGTTTTTTATTTTCTAAGGGCTTATTATGCCGTCTCTGTTGCCATCTTGTGGTGGAATGTCAACCGTCTTTGCTCTGCTCAGTGACAGGCTAATGGCCACCAACGCGCTGTCTCTAATAAATGATAAATATTTAAAATAGGCACTATCCTTATAAATAAAATGCATAGTTACAATCTAAACAACTACATTCTTGACTAAAAAAGCCTTAAGTACATTATATTGTCCAACAGCAGCAATATTTGTCAAGCTGTAGAGTGTCCTCAGCTTGTTGCTGTATGTGGGCGGAGTAATACCGTAAGGTGAAGAGGTTGGACAAGTGCTGTTATTTGCAGAATATCGCACGACTATCAGGTGATCAGATTTAAGAACCAGACAGAACTGTTGTATAAAATAAAATAATCCACATTGGTAATGTATTATCTAATAATAAAGGGAAGCATAAACAATACAACTTTTGCAAAATGTATGCTTTAATTGTTCATAAATTATAAGCACTTTAGGAGTTTGGTAAATATTAGACATTTCACAAATATTGCTCACAGGGTTGTAAAACTAAACAGAAAATAAGACAAATAAATGATCAATTTTTGGCACATTATTTGTGGAGACATTCTGTCTACGATGCCTCTCTTAATAGTACCAGTTACAGATATCTTGTCTGTATGTAATGACACCTGCTCTGTCTCTGCTTTTAGTGGGATGGTGTTGGACCTTTTCCTGACTCTAGTGACCCTCCGAAGGGACTACAGATGCTGTGGCACCCGTCCATAGTGAAACCGTACCTCACTCTGCTGTCTGAGTGCTCGAACCCGGACACACTGGAGGGAGCGGCTGGGGCTCTACAGAACCTGGCAGCGGGTAGCTGGAAGGTAGGCCCCACCTTAAAGCCTGTGAGTAACCCGCACCTGAAGAGCCACAACCCACCCAGACTGGCTCTGGCACCCACCACCACTATGACCGACACACATACACATTCATGCTTCAATATTGTCTATCAAGGTCACAGAGTTCTGCAAACAGATAGCTTAGAGAACACAGTGAACTTCATATCGAGAACAAAGTCTCTTTTGAAAGAAAGAGAACTGACAGCTTGAAACTCACATCTTCAAATGGATACAACGTAGAAAGGGTCTCAATTCTCAGTCTCAGTCTTGAAAGTGTAGACAGCGACTCGGATATTCACATTTCACACTTTAGAATCTACTGTTATGCTCATTTTCTGCTCATGTTATATGGATGAAGTAATGCAACCTTGTCAACAAAATCTCATCAGCGCATCTTGATAATCATCTTGCATCTGTTTTCTACGCCTACAGTGGTCTGTCTACATCCGTGCTGCGGTTCGGAAAGAGAAAGGACTTCCCATTCTGGTGGAGCTGCTGAGAATAGACAATGACCGGGTGGTTTGTGCCGTGGCCACAGCTCTCCGAAACATGGCCCTTGATGTCAGGAACAAGGAGCTCATAGGTGGGTTCGAGACACGGAAGTGTGTTTGCCTCAAGCTAACATTTTCTCTTTGACTCCAGCTGAGCCGAATGCCGCAGAGGTACGTGTACTTTTAAATTACTTGTAAGGCAGAGAGGCCTTTCAAGATCTATTTTCTTTTGTGTGCAAGCATGTGTATTTGTTATGTGTGTATCAGCGAGGGGCATCCGTGTAGCGTTTTTAGTCAGGTATTGCAGCGAGGTGAGGTGGCATTGTTTGAAAGGCTGCTCACGACACTAACAGACTATTGATCTTTTTAATAGTTTGTGTATTCTGATGCGCCCCCTTGTCTCCATGGCAACCACTGGCGCACTTTCAGTCTGGTCTCAGCCCTGCGTGAGTTCGAAGTCGTCTGAATCTCTTTTGGAATATAGGGCAAGAGGAAAGGCATAAAACTGTACAAATGTCGAGACGCTGGCACCATCAGAATACTGATCCTGTGGGTTCTTTGCGGATAGAGCAGTTCAGACGTCCTTCATTATTTAAGGAAATCAGTCATGAAGTGGGCAAAGCTGCACATGGGAACCTTTCTTTCATGTAACTTCAATGCATACCAGTTGAAAGCAGTTTTATAGTGCAGGTTGTTAGGCTGAGGATTTGCTCCCCGGTGGGAATGGCCATTTTGCGGTCACGTGAAGTGTAAGCGAGCTGCTGCGCAGAGATGTGGATATATTGTTTTGGCATTTCCAGTGCTCCAGCCTTGAGGTTCAGTGCATGTAAAGAGCTCTGCATGCCCACGGTGCAGAATTTGAATCTAGATTCTGCAGTTCTGAAAAGGCATATTGTTGTTATATTTCCTTTCTGACTTTTCTTTTCCGTACTTTTATCAAAGGCAAGTATGCCATGAGGGATCTGGTACATCGTCTACCAGGAGGCAACAATAACAACAGTACTGGCACCGGCGGATCTAGCAAAAGCATGTCCGATGACACCATCACAGCGATCTGCTGCGCTCTGCATGAAGTCATCACCAAGAACATGGAGAACACCAAGGCACTTCGTGATGCTGGCGGCATCGAGAAACTCATTGGCATTGCCCGCAGCAAAGGAGACAAGTTAGTATTTTAGTATTTTTTGTTTTGAGACTACACAGATTAAGCAATTTTGACTACTAGCAATTAAAATCATAAAACAGCGTCTTTTTTTGTAGTGAATTAATATTCAATTTTTAGTTGTAAAATAAAAACACATTTCCATTAAAAATATTTGGCCTATACTGCATCTTGATTTATACAAAGCTGCGGGAAAAAATGAAAAGGCCACTTTACAGTTTTCAGTTTCTCTGGATGTATTAGATAAGGGTTTGAGTTTTTTAGCTTTTGTTTAATGCTAGAAAGTCTACAAGCATTTCTTCTAAATTTCCTATAAATAATTAGTTGTTTATAGATTTTGTTTTATTCCACACTGATATTGTGTTGTCTAATAATGAATGGTAGCACAAACAATACAATTTCTGCCGAATGTATGGTTGAATTGTCTATAAATTACAAGCGCTTTCTCACAAAAGGCTTTTTGGTCTTGTTTTGAATTTTATATATTACTGAAAATTTGTCTTTTGAGTTCAGACTACACAGATTAAGCAATTTTGACTACTTGACATAATGTGAATAATCATTGCTTGCCTTTTTTTATGACATTGATGAAGGCATAACTGGTGGATGACTTCTTAAAATAAGGGTGTAAACAAACAGTGGCTAAACCGAAGCGCTGTGTTTTGTTCTGGCTATCTTGTCATCACAAATAAGAAAAATACAACATAACAGTTGACACATTACACTAATATCATAGTCCTTTTTGTCAAGCTTGAAACTGTGTACTGAAGAGATGCTGTGTCCCAAGCTGTAATAAAACATGTTATAGTGGACCAAACTTATAGTGTCCCAGTCTTGTCTGAACTCAGGATAACATGATTAATTAGAGAATTTAGACAAACTAGATTTACTCTTTTACAGTATCAAGTATATTTATACGGATATCAGTACATACAGTGTTTATTCTGAATCCACTAAAGCAGTTACGTTAGAAGTTACTTTATTTTGATGGTCCATTTGAGTATTAGTAGACTGTCTGGTTAATATCTGTGCATACCGACATTTAACAGACATTTAACTGACTATAGGAAACTTTGCAAGTACATGACAACTTACACTAACCCCAACCCCAACCTAACAGTCTACTTATAATCTAATAAGGATTAGTTGGCATGTAGATGCAATGTAACTTCATTTCAACAAATGGACCATCAAAAAATAAAGTGTGACCGTTAACTTTATTTGTCCCTGTAAGGAAATTTTATTTGCAGCATACACTCACAGAGACATCGGACATTTCACATTTGGCATTTATATAAATAAATCATTTTAAAAACATGGTACCTCTAAATAAATATCCAGTCTACTGCCCATCAACAGCTACTGAGGAATTAAAAAACTTAATTGCTTGGTATAAATGATAATTTTATCCTATTTCTTTCGCATCTGGGAACACAGTATTGACGGCGTGTTGGTAACAATTGGAAGGTGTATGATAAAGGATGTCTCTGATAATCATGATAGCCTTATTTAGTACTCTTTCTTTGTATATACTATCAATACTCTTTAATTTTATTCCTAACATCTTACTGGTTGTTGTTACCACCTTTCCCAGTGACCTCTTCTGGGCCTCAGAAGCATTTTCATACCAACAGATCACACAAAATGTTGCAATAATTTTGATAAAAGCACTATAAAACATGATCAACAATGTGTTGTCAACAATAAAAGACAATCGTTTCTTTGAGAAGTACATTCTCTGTTGAAGCTTTTTCCCTATACAGTCAGTCCATACATCCCACTTAACCTCTTAAGGCCCAAGGTATTTTTTACATAATTTTTTTTTATTTCTCTTTGCTATTTGGGCTTATTGGAACCTAATTAGAATTAAAATCTAAGTATCATCTTTTGATATGATGTACTTTACAGAAAAATTATGTCCATATATGTGTACTCGTGGTCCAAATTTACATACAACACTTTTTCCTGACTGTTTTTAAATGCATTTTTTGAACATGTTTTGACTATCAGAAAGTAAAATAGTGTTATAAATAGTGTTTGGGACATTTTATATGCTGCAAAACTGTTGCAGGATGACACTGTATGTCTGTAACAAAATTTAAAACATTCAAAGTATTTTAAATGAAGTTTCATAAACTAATTTCGAGAGGAGCTCGTGATATGATTGAGCACATCTGGCCACTCATCTGTAATCAGTAATAATCCAATCAGAGTGATCCTAGTTTACTATAAATGGATCATTTTCTCCCTACTGTTTCTATCTTTGTTTGGAAGAATCCCCCCTTCCACCCCATCTCCTCCTTTTCCTCCCTTTTCTAAAGGGGGAGCTCTCGAGACCTACCTGATCTCGGATCTCCTGATATGCTTAATGACCGGGCGTGAGCCCTGGGCTCAAATATCTCCGAGCTCAGGGTTCTCTCCCGGGACAGCATGCCAAACCTGCTTTATACGCCAAGCATATCTAAGTGGGAACTCTTGAAATAGCCATTTAAGAGTTAAAATGTGCTGTCCATGTATGTGGCCACTAAGCCCCAGGAGGTTAAGTTTATAATGTGTTACTAACTGAATTTGCTCCCCATTAATGAATGAATGCTCTCTCTCTCTCTCTCTCTCTCTCTCTCTCTCTCTCTCTCTCTCTCTCTCTCTCTCTCTCTCTCTCTCTCTCTCTCTCTCTCTCTCTCTCTCTCTCTCGCTCTCTCTCGCTCTCTCTCTCTCTAAAATCAATATTCTCTAAAACCCTTACTTTTAGAAATATTTAGAAGGTTTACATTTTTCACACTAGTTTAAAAAGAGGTCAATAACAGGCCAGTGTTCTTTCTTTTTATTTAAAAGGCTCACCAAAGCAGCATCAACTGCATATTTTACATTATATCTATTTTTAAATGAACTCATACAAGAATTTGTAAATAAAATAAATAATAAAATAGATATAGTGCATATAGATTAAACACAACCCTGGGGAGCTCCAACTGAAGCACACATTTTATCTGAAATAAAACCTCCCATTTTAACCTGTTGGATTCTAGAGTAAAAAAAAATGGTCACTCAGTCAATCATTTTATTGTCTAACAATTGCTAATATGCTTGGAGAAATACAATTAAAAGCCAATGAGAAATCCAGAAAAATTAATTTTGAATGAGTTTTCGGTTTCTCTAGATAAGAGTACAACAGGAATAATATAGTTAAAATTGATATGTGAATTGCAGAGGATCTATAAGATGCTGTGTTTCAGATAAAACATACTTCATTGTGAGAACGGTTTTGGAAAGCATATTTGGAAAGTGCAACCAACAGCCTTCTCCTTCATGCAAGCCAAACCTGCTCCCAGGAGATATTAGGATGGATGGAAGTCCAGTAGATCCAGTAGTGTTTGTGAGCTATTGCACTGAATCAGTCAACTCTGAAAGTGCATAACAAGACACAACATTTAGTTAACTGTTAACTTTACTCTACTGTTTATAATAGTTTATTCTACTGGGATGCATTCAAGTTAAGACTTTTATGTTACAAAACAATATTTCGAATAAACGCATCTGTTTTGATGCTTCTGGACATCACTTTGGCCACTATAAAGGATCAAAAACTATTGATCCCAAACTACTTCAGAGCAGTATTTTTTAAATGAATTGATATTTAGAGGAATACATCTACTCAGCATTTACAGTGTATGTTATAGCGTTTATGGTTGCCTTTGGAGATTATTTTGAATTTAGAAATTCATCTGGGTTAATGAAATCTATGCACACGGCTGAACTCAGATTGTTTTACTGAGCTATTTATAGCCAACTGTTTGTTTATAGAGCTGAGATTGTACTTTTTATAAAGTGTCTGCATTTTATTGTGCAGTATGATTTAGTTTGCACTCTGCAAAAGTAAAAATGAAGCAATCTATTTTATTAGCAGCCCCAGAAATGGATTAGAATCTGAACATTCATTTCCTATATTGCTTATGTCATTGCCAATGGGGCCTTGTTTTATCCATTTTCTCCACTATGTTTCCCTGCAGACATACACCGAAAGTGGTGAAAGCAGCATCTCAAGTTCTCAATAGCATGTGGCAGTACAGAGACTTGCGGAGCCTCTATAAGAAGGTAATGAATTTGGTAGACCTTGCTGTTTTTACATCTCTTACATTCACATCTGTTTACTTTTGAATGGGCATCAAGAGACATTTCTGCTGCCAAATAAGTATATCTACAGAATTAATTTCTATTTTAAAGCATTTCTAGATCGAATGCATGAAATGTTGGTCTGTGTCCATCTTACACTTGTAACCAGAAAGTTTTGATGAGTGATGTTTCATGATCCAATTCTTTTTCATAACAGGACGGTTATTCTCAGTATCACTTTGTTGGCTCTTCATCTACAATTGAGAGAGACAGACAACGACCTTACTCCTCCTCTCGCACTCCATCTATCTCTCCTGTGCGGACCTCACCCAATAATCGATCAGGTGAGAGCTGCTCCGCTTTCCTCCATTTTGACCACAAGTGATATCATTGACATTTTCTTTGCACTCTATCGTCAGCGTCTTTATCTCCTTGTCAGGAGTAGATTAGGGGAATACAAAAAGTACTTGGAATGATCAAAACTACTTATTTTTAATGCAAGTAGGCAGTGAGTTGCATAAACACCTAGTCAACTAATCAATCTGTATAATAGGATTGTTTCAGATGGACAGAGTGCACTGAGGTGGAATTGGCCAGGGGCTTGAAACACAGTGAACTGTTAAACACAATGCTCAAGGTGCTGGAAATGCTCAAATTTGGCAGAGCATCTCATTTTTTTAATCAAGCTTATGTACGTTTTCAGTGTTTTTAGGCATAATGAATGATTTCTGACCTACAGTAGGCCTAGCCTGCTATGGGCTATTTCATCGTTTCACAGATGATCTATTATATACTTTACTTTTAGGCTTTATGTTGTTCCAAACATGTATTTTGCTAAAAAAAAATGTGTCTTAAACACTTTCAGTGACTATGGTCGGTTATATATTAAATTCAATTCAATTCATGTTTATTTCTATAGCGCTTTTACAATGTAGATTGTGTCAAAGCAGCTTAACATAGAAGTTCTAGTAAATTGAAACAGTGTCAGTCCAGTTTTCAGAGTTGAAGTTCAGTTCAGTTCAGTTCAGTGTGGTTTAAAACTGCTGAAAGTCCAAACACTGAAGTGCAAATCCACCGATGCGCAGCTCCACAAGTCCCAATCATATTGACAATTATATAAACCATTATAGGGGCTGTGAATATTTTATTTACATGAACTAATTTTTTTATTAACGTTTCTATTTAAGGTACAAGGGGCAGAAACTAATTGTTGGATGTTTAAAAGTCAACTTTTTTATCACTTCATACAGTGAAAGATATTTAGTGCTAGTATGATGTTGTTCAGCAAGCAATGCCAATATATGAAACTTAGGAAACCAGAAGATATAAAACTATGTATGGGATATGCAGTACATAAACCCTTAAAGGGATAAAATTATGTTCAGCATTATGCACATTGTTTATAAGGAATTATAATACATTTAGAGTATCCTTATTATGCATTATAAATACAGGCTTTAAAAAAATGCTACAGTGAAATTTAGACATGCAGATAAGTTCACCTAGGAACTTGTTTCAAGTTGTATTTTTTCAGCTTGAAGCCCTTCATATAAAGCATGTCTCAAGTTTAAGACATTCAAGGTAAACAGCTCATTCCGGTTGCGTCATCATATTAAAAATTACTTAAAAATGAATTATAAAAAATTGTTTAATTAATTATAAAAAAAAAATATTTATTTCCCAGGGATGGATTGCAGCTGGAAGAGCGTCCGCTGCGTAAAACATATGCTTGATAAGTTGGTGGTTCATTCTGCTGTGGCTACCCCAGATTAATTAAGGGACTAAGCCGAAAAGAAAATTAACGAATGAATGAATTAAAAATAATTTATATAAAAATTGTTTTTAAAAAGAATATTGTCACATAATATGGTGAAAACTTGCGGTTAGAAATTCCTATGCATTTTTTTCCACTCAGAAAGTGTGTATTATGCCATCATGTGATCACTGAGGGAACACAGCTGTCATGATCTGGGTACACCATGATATTTGTGCATTCCAGCTGATAGCAGGACAGAGAATAATGTACTGTACTATCTGTTGGGGCGCTGCGTGTATCCTAATTACACATCACTACAGAAGGGTCTGTTCTGTTCAATTAACACGCTTTGTTTAGCAGGCGCTGTCCATTCTATAATTGTGTTTCAATACCAATGTTTATTTTAGTAGATTTTGCTTTTGCACTTGTTACATGTCTAGCAGTGCTGCTGTATCATCTCCAGCCTGTGATGAATCAGATTCCTCATTATGTTTATTCAAGTGTGGACTAAGGGCAACCTGAATATTAAATGCTCATAATGTGCCCGAATATCATGGGACAAACAATGAAGGGCATATTTATTCTACCTGCTACTCAGGAGGGTGTGGTGGGGAACTATCCCAATGTTTTTATTCAAGTTGTTATTCTGAGGGAATTTAAAATGAGCACATTTGCAAGTAAGATTGTCATCTGGTGGACTAGACTGTGTAATGGACAACGGATTTACTTTTAACAAAGAGTCACTCATTAGCATTCAGAATAATCAATGATGGCACAGAAGCAATTCTTACTGATAAATACAACGACATGTTTTGTTTAAAATCAATCTTTTTCCACCTTGTGGAACCTTCACCATATTCACAAGAAACAAAGGCATAGATCAATGATGCCATGACTGAAGGGCGTCACACACCGGCGGGACACGGTGCGCACATTACAGTTGAAAGTATCGCACACCAGACGCGCATATTTGCATGTTATTTAAAATCAAACTAATCAGATGGCGCTCTGTAGCGCAGCAGAAATATGAACAGTGCCCTGAGTCGTAGCTGGGCGCCACGGACAGCTGCCGACTTGCGGTGCCGGTGTGTGTACCCTGATAGAAACCTATGTTTAGAATTCTAAAATGCATGGAGCTGCGTGGTACGACGCTGCACGTCACCGAGCGGCGCTTCTGGTGTGCGACCTGATTGAGTGTGGAAACATAGGATGAGTTGTCATCTTCCTTACATCCTTCCGGACTCCTGCAGAAATCTGCAAAGCATTTTTTGAAAGCATTTGGGATAACGTAAGTTACAGAGGTCAGCAAAATATAGAACACTATTACATTTGAAATGTTATATTAAATTCTATATCACATTTTGTGCCTTTAATGTCCAAGCATTTTCTTGAAAGGAATGTTCACCACAAAAGGACACTTTGCTCTTACTATAATTACTTATATATAGATGATTTGTTCTCTCAGTAAAAAGTTCTAGATGAAACCATGGTACTTAGTGACTCATACAATGCAAGTCGATGGATACTGACAATTTGAAAGTCAAAAAGCAAACAAACGTATCTAGTTAAAACAAAATTAATAGCTTCGGCTCCTGACAATACAAGGTTTGATTAAGCGAAACATTGGTCTGCGCTACACCCTGAACATAATTTATTACATAATCTCCCTTAATTGCTTTAATTAATTAATCTTGGATGACCTGAAGATGAATAAATTGATAGCAAATTTTGATTTCTAGGGAAACTGTCCTTTTTAAAAATAATTTATTTTATTTTTGTTAAATGAAGCTCATATTAAAACGTTATTTTAATGAAATTTTATACTACGATTTCCATAGTAAATTAGCATAATTAATCACTGTTATAAAGTGTTTTATGAAGTGTTACCTTCTGTAAATCACATCTTGTAATGCACTCCCTTACGGAAAGTTTCTAGACAGCTTTATTTAAGTGAAAACCAAAGTGGCAAGAAAGGTGAAATAAATGACTGTTGAAGGAACGAGTAAGAAGCCCAGACAAACCCAATCAATTACCTGACCAATTCCATTTAGCAATTAGGAGCAGAGCACTGACACTTGTTTGCCTCGAAAGGCAACAAGAGAATTGCTTCATTACAGTAAATGAGTTTTTTATGTAAAATAAAAGATCTTTTGATGGAATGAGATCTTATTGGAATTTCAAATTTGTCAAGACACTTTTGCCTGAGCGAACAGGCTGTTATTGAGCCCTTACTCACTCATTATTGGGTGTTTTTTGTTTTTTTTAGCAAGTGCCCCCACTTCGCCTCGAGAGATGATGAGCTTGAAGGAGAGGAAGACAGATTACGAGTCCACTGGAAGTAACTCTACTTATCATGGAAACAAAGGCGAGCACACCTCCAGAAAAGACGCTATGGCAGGTAAGGCCGCAGTTCAGGTGTTTAAAGCTTGCATATAATCGCCACCAAGTCACTGACATAGCCAACTCTGATTATAAGACAAACCATCAAATATACCTTGACCAAAGGCAAAGAGATTTAACAATCCCATATAGAAATCTAATAAATGGCATACAAGTTCATATTTGGATTTTCACATTGAGTCCCTGTAGAAATTATTATAGTCACATTACACCCTGCTTTCAAAAGACTTTCAGGATAAAGTTATAGAAAGGCACAGGTTAGGAGAAGGCTACAAAACATTTCCAAGGCTGGAAAAGTTTTTTGGAAAGAGATTTGATTTCATGCTGTATGACAAATAAAGTAATTATTTCAAAGGGGTATGATGATTTCTTTTTTTGACACTGTATATAAAATATATGACGTATGATGAATGCAACATATATTTAGAAAATTTCAAAAATGGCTGTATCATATAAAAATAATTCTAACATTTGATTTTTTAAATATGTTCATATGCGTTTGAATAAACGCTCACCGCCCACTTTATTAGGTACACCTGCCCAACTGCTCGTTAATGCAAAGTTCTAATCAGCCAATCACAAGGCAGCAACTCAATGCATTTGAGCATGTAGACATGGTCAAGACGATGTGCTGCAGTTCAAACTTTCATGCACAACCATCTCAAGGGTTTACAGAGAATGGTTCGAAAAAGAGAAAATATCCAGTGAGCGGCAGTTCTGTGGGCGCAAATGCCTTGTTGATGTCAGAGGTCAGAGGAAAATGGCCAGACTGGTTTGAGCTGATAGATAGGCAGCAGTAACTCAAATGACCACTCGTTACAACTGAGGCATCTCTGAACGCACACAAGACATTGAACCTTGAGTCGGATGGGCTAGAGCAGCAGAAGACCACACTGTGTGCCCCTCCTGTCAGCTAAGAACAGGGAACTGATGCTGCAATATGCACAGGCTCACCAAAATTGGACAATAGAAGATTATAAAAATGTTGCCTGGTCTGATGAGATGCTGTGACATTCACATAGAATTTGGCATCAACGACATGAAAGCATGGATCCATGTGTCTTGTGTCAACGGTTCAGTCTGGCGGTGGTCATGTAATGGTGTCAGGGATATTTTCTTGGCACACTTTGGGCTCATTAGTACCAACTGAGCATTGTGTCATTGCTGACCATGTCCATCCCTTTATGACCACATTATACCCATCTTCTGATGACTACTTCCAGCAGGATAATGCACCATGTCATGAAGCGTGAATCATCTCAGACTGGTTTCTTGAACATGACAATGAGTTCACTGTACTCAAATGGCCTCCACAGTCACCAGAGCTCAATCCAATAGAGCACCTTTGGTATGTAGTGGAATGGGAGATTCGCATCATGGACGTGCAGCCGACAAATCTGCAGCAACTGTGTGATGATGTCGTGTCAATGTGGACCAAAATCTTTGAGGAATATTTGCAGTACCTTATTGAATCTATGCCACGGGGGATTAAGATAGTTCTCAAGGCAAATGGGGTCCAACCCAGTAGTTGTAAGGTGTAATAATAATAAAGTGAGTGTATATATAGCCATATATAAAACAAAAAGCTAATATATTTAAATATTTGTGTGTATATATTAAATCCATATATTTTTGTGTCATAGTCATCTGGCATATAATGCCATATATCAGGTTTCTATGCAGGATTGCTACAGTATGTAGCCTTCCTGTTGCTCAATTTCATGGCGTTAGCAATGGCAAGGTTGTGGTTTGGACACAGTAGAAACTGATCAAATGTTTTCCTTCAGTGCAATTGAAGTCACTTTGGATAAAAAAAAGCATGTGCCAGATGTGTAAATGTAAATGCATTAGTAACAGTTTACAGTTTTATTCACAGAAAGGTATCTGTAATCTCACCTGTGCATCCTGGTGTGATGTACTTTATCTCAACAAAATGTTTCTGCACCTGTAAGATGATGTAAACTCCTGCAGTTCTGGAGTATATAAAAAGCGAAATCACCATCCGGTCCTCTGAGAGTCTTTATAATTCTCTGTCTCTGCAGCTCAAATCTCCAGTGGAACATCTACACTGTTCAGAGGTGCTTACATGTCTCCTGCTGATGACATCAAGCATAACCAGGTGAGCTCAGCACAATGTTTCGGAGATAGTTTACTGTATGGTTGCATTATTTACAAAACATTAATGACAAAGTTTGTTCATGCTAGCTCAGGTCTATTATATAGTATTAACTGACTTTTCTGATTTTAATAATGATTAGTAAATGTTGAAATTAACATCAACCAAGATTAATAAATACTTTACAGGCTAATTCAGGACATTTTGAAATGTCCCGTCAATATCAGCATATGAATAGTAAAAAGGAAACAATTGTTAATTCTTGGTTAATTATGAGCAATGTGAAATGTCCATTTTCCTTTTACCAGTTCACAAGTGTGAGAAGCTAGAGATATACAGTGCTTAGCATCATTGAGTACACCCTATTTTGAAAACGAATATTTTTATCCATTTCTCAGTAAATAAAAGACAAAGCCGTATAATAAGAAAATGTCAGTTTGCAACATCAAGCAGCATCACAAGCTGTTTTTAACGTCTAAAAATGAATGAAAGTGAATGAGACCGGAAGTCTCGAGCCAAAAAGATTCAAATGGCTGCGCCCGCTCGTATGCGAAGGATAAGGTGAATAGACTTCCTATTAAAAATATGAATTTAAAAGATAGATTTGTGAGTGGTGTACTCATATATGCTGAGCATTGTATATTACGATTGTACCAAATAACCCTGTAATTTAATTAAATGAGAAATTTAGTTGCTTTTTAAGGACTGACTTTAAAATTGCATTGATGATTCCTGCATAAATATATATGAGCTGTTTATTGAGTCTGTTTCTCACATCTAATAGACTTTATATTAAATTAGTAAACTTTATCAAGCATAATATGGAGCTCAAAATCTATGACAGATGTGTGACCCTAGATGACAATATAAGTTGCATGGGTATATTTGAGGGAATAGCCAAAAACACATTGTATGAGTCAAATTTTGGTAAAACTTTATTTTGATGGTCCATTTGAGTATTAGTAGAATGTCTGCTTAATATCTGCTGATACTGCTCCTTCAACAGACATTTAACTGACTATAAGAAACTTTGTAAATACATGTCAATTTACACTAACCCAACCCTAAACCTAACCTAACAGTCTACTTATAATCTAATGAGAATTAGGTGGCATGTAGATGCAATGTAACTTAAATTCAACAAACGACCATCAAAATAAAGTGTGACCAATTTTTTTTTTTTTTATTCCAAAAAACATTAGAATATGAAGTGAAGATCATCTTTCATTAAGAATTAAAAAAAAATTCTTCCATACATATATAAAGTGTATTTTTAGGCTAATTCTCCTTAAGTGAAAACAAACACCTCCACCTTTATTTGAAAGACGGATAAAATATTTTTTGTGTGTGTTTAAAAGTGGAAAAAAAATAGGTTTTCATTAAGAGGGTCTTTAAAATCTTTTTACAAAACATGGAAACCTTTGTTGAATTATATTGACTCTATCGATGTCCCAATCACCAGCGATCTAATCTTTGTAGATTGCTGGTAAACACGCAGATCACCATAGAACTACAAATCCGCCATGATATGGACTACAGATCCAGTCATGCACCAGTCACACGCACCTGTTCCGGATTACGCTGATTGCACACACACACATAACTGGAGGATTATTACGAACTGATTTCAAGGACTATTTATACAGCGCACATACACACATCAGCGCTGAGTCTTGTTTAGCTGTATTGTGAACATTACGACACGTTTCTCTCGCCTTGCTTTGCCTTGTTTAGATCCTTTCCTTGTTTTATTGTTTATTCCTGTCTGCTTTCTGCCTTTTGACCATCTGCCTGTTACTTGACTACGACTCTGGATTCTCTGTATGTATCTGATTGCCCCTGTGTTGACCGTTGCTTGCGTGACCCTTCTGTTGATTAAACCTGCATTTGGATCCACATTCCTTTGTCAGCGTCCCATCACATAACAATTGATCTTAAAACAGAAGAGGAATGAAGCCTTTTTGTTATTATATTTAACTATTATTTTTTTTCTTTTTACATTTACTGTGTTGTTTAATAACTATATTGTTTTTATGGTTATTATTTCTTGGTTGTGAAAAAGCTGAAAAGTGTGGTACTTATTTGTATATGTATATGATATTGTATTTGTACAAAATGTTAGTAAATATATTTAAAAAACATATTTGATCAGCATTATGCATCGCTAAGAACTTAATTTGGACAGATCAGATTTTTAAACAGTATTTGATAAATTTTAGTAACATACCATACATCAATGTTTTATTCCACTAATTTATTCAGCTTTCAGACAATAAATGAATCTCACTTTCTAGAAATTATCCCGGGTCACAATTGTGGTAAGGTGTGGATGAAAAAAGAGTCTTTTTTAAAGGTACAGTGGGGGGAAACTAGACGAAAAAAACAAAACAATTCAATTTAATTCATGTTTATTTTTATAGTGCTTTTAGAATGTAGATTGTGTCAAAGTCACTTAACATAGAAGTTCTAGTAAAGTCCAGATTTCAGAGTTGAAGTTCAGTTCAGTTCAGTGTGGTTTAAATTTAAAACAAAACAATGGGAAACACTAGATGAGATGAAGCTCCTTTTAAAAATATCTCATAGGCTCCTTTCTTCATAACATTACTACCAATCGGGCTTGATTTGAATTGTAAATGAGATTCTTTGCATCTGAATATATTTATGTCACCTCCCAATGCAGCTTCCTTATGCTCTCATTGTTTTTCCGTCAGGTCTCGGCTCAAGGCAACCCTCCAGAGGCCTACCCTCCCTTCCAGACTCCCCCAGGAGCCAACTTTGAGGAGCCGTACTACGAGGACCAAGCGCATAAAAGGCCCCCACCTGCCGCAGACGGCACCATGCACCTGGGACTGAAGTCCACAGGCAACTACGTGGACTTTTATTCGGCATCTCGCCCATACAGTGAACTCAACTACGAGACGAGCCACTATCCTGCCTCGCCGGACTCCTGGGTGTAGAGGCAGGCTTGAGGCGGCTGGCAAACAGACACCAGACCAGCATGTGCATGAACACTAGTAGACATCTCACACTCGTAAACCTTCAGTTCGGTTCACTGCTCGCACCACAGTGGCCGGTGAGCACGGTTAGGAAAGTGCTTGGAGATTTTAGGGAAGACGCGCAAGGAATGCATTTTACCAAACGGATTGCTTGAACTTTAGCATCGGAGGGAATGAAAGCAGGAAAGCGGAAGATACTATATGTGGCGCAGAGATGGGATAGTTACGTGAAGCACAAGAAAATGACATTCGACACAAGCTAAGGAAGTAGTTTTCACACTTTCTTTTGTTTTTTGACATCTCTTTTGGTTACACCATGCTTTTTACGGAGTGCTCCGGCGCACTCTAAGCCTTTGTATGTTCTTGTTTTTAGGATTTCTTTTTATTATTTGCTTGTTTTTGTACCTCCTTTTTAACTTCTTGAGTCTGGTGTAAAGTACTTGTTGTATATTACAGATGTAGATACAAGGTGCATTGTGTATATTACGCAAAGACTTCAGTGTCCTCCCCGCGTGGCTCGATATATCCTTTTATTTTCCTGTATTTTGAAAAAGAGAGCAAAATACGGTCCCTAAACTTCAGCGTCCTGTTCTATGGGTGAGAAAATGCGATAGAAAGGTTTTGCTTGCTCTAATGTTATTTTTTTTTTTTATGAGAGGAAATTACTTACTACTGATGACAGAGCATCACTGCCTGGACAGAGTTTACCACCAATAATAAGAACAATTTCAGGCATATCTGTCAGTTCTTTTTCTGTCACTTTTTTCCAGCTGTACTGACGTAAAGACTGGTCATTCCACAATCCGTCGAGTGATCTGTGCTTAGTTATGTGCCAAATGTGGTAATCCCTGAGCCAAGGGGTGCTGTAGAGCTGTCGTTGAAGATACGCTTTAACGACGAGTCACTCGTTTAATCGACGCCCATTTGTAAATGCTTTTTTTTTTTAAAGAAAAAACGCGTTTGGACAGCATTCACACTGTAAGAGGAAACGGAGGGACAACGTCTTTGACAGCTACTTCCCCTCCAAAGATGTACAATTAGTTGACGCTGTGTTGTAAAATAGACATTTGCAAAATCTGCTTTTTTTCTTCCAGAAAATCAGTGGTTCTTAAGCTCATCGTAGACAAATCTGTCAATAGAGTATGGATATATATTATATAAATACAAAATATATATATACTTTTTATGTGCAGATGTGGATGTCACCTAACGCAGAAACATTGCAAAGAAAAAAAATGCTAGTTTAAAAAAAAAGCATAGGGTTTTGTTCACCTTGATTTCTAACCAGATGTTGACCTCCTGTTGTCATGTTGTTGCTGTGTAAAAGAGGCGAGACCAGGGCTCAGCGAGGGCCGATGTGATGGCGTGTCTAATATTGACTTGAAAAGGTGCTAAAACCACGCTCTAACACCTTTTGGCACACACCTTGCTACCTTTTATTATTGCGTTTTGAATGTGCTTCATGTCCTTAGCAAAACGGATTCCACTAAAACGAATAGCTTCGAATCTAGAAGTAGAGCTGTGTGCGTTTAGACACACCTCTTGATTTACTTTTTTTCTTCTTGTAGGTAATTGCCTATATCTCAGGTCATCTTATTGCAAGAGAAGATGAGTGAACATTCCTCTTTTGACTGAATGGAGAACGAAGAATCAAACTACCCTGTAATTTTAGCGATTTTTCAAACTGTAAATTTCAAGTCTGGCAGAGAGAGTGAGAGGGAAGGTCTGAAGCAAGCCCTGGTCTTTCCTTCATGTCATTTTACACTTAGGTAATTGTCAGATGCAAGGATTCAGGATGATCCCCGAACTCACATATCTTCAGCACCATTGATAGTGAACGTCTAAGAACAAGCAAAATATCTGTGAAAAGTAGACATATCAGACAACCTGTATTGAAGATGTAAGTAAAACTTTTTTTTCTGTTGCTAGACAAAGTGTTTGAGAGAATTGTGAACCTTTTTAATGCCAGGTTGCAACTGCTATATAAACTAATGGAGAATCACCGTTTTGTGATTTCTTTCGTTCTCTGTCCGAGTTATTTCCTTTATTTGGGTATTTCTAAAGGTAAATTTGGTATCAACCTGCACTATATTGGCAAATTTTATTTAAAGGGGTCCTATTATGCCCTTTTACAAAGTTTTGATTCTGTTTGGGTAGGGATGGCTGACGTGAAACTGACGTTTCGACACAGGGTCGAAATCCCGAAGCTCAAGTGTTTTGAAACACTGCACCGAAGCATGATCCGAAACACTCACGTCATGTGATTAAGGTTATTCGAATCACCCAGATCACGTGACTAAAGTGTTTTTGAACACCTGGTCATGTGACTAAAGCGATTCAATGCATCAGTCATTTCAGAAGCGTTTCGAGACCTAGCGAATCTGCTTTTGACTGACAGGGTTGGAAATAAACTCTATTGCATGTAGCCTAGTGGACCGTGCGTCTGCACAGAATAACTGTGCTGCAAATAGGCCGAGTTTGAATTCCAAAATACTTTTATTAATTACTTTTATTTATTAAATTATGACTTGATGTATTTTAACAATGTTACTTTTTATGACCAAAACAAGACATATTTATTCACAAAGTGTTCATTCGGATGTCAGATCAATGTTAACACAAAACACATTACAAGAACAGAACATTTAGAAAACATACATCAATAGCTGCATCACCCTGGAATCGAAGCCATTATCACAACATGCTAATCTGGAACTCTCTCCGCTTCACTAAAACACTTGAAGCCTCGACCCTTAAACCAGGGGTTTAATTCCTCATTTGCTTATCTGTTTTTTTGTTGCTGTTGTTTTGCTAAATCTGTTCCAGAGCTTTACATAAAGAGTGACCACTAGGTGTCACTGTAGAGACGGGTTTTGAAACATTCGAAGCTTCGACACATTTACTTAGACTGTTTCAGTGCTTTACGAAGCCTCGCTTTGCCCTCGACTATTGGGGGGGGGGGGGGGGGGGGGGGTACTAGAGCAATGTTTCCCAGCTCTGTTCCTGTAGGCACACTAACAGTACATATTTTGAATGTCTCCCTTATCTGACCCATTCATTTCAGGTTTTGGAGTCTCTTCTAATGTTCTGCTGAGTTGATTTAAGTGTGTTTGATTAGAAAGAGGTTGAAATTGTGTGCTGTTGGTGTGCCTTCAGAAACAGGTTTGGGAAACCCTGTACTAGAGCAGTGTTTCTCAACCACGTTCTTGGAGGCATCACCAACACCACATGTTTTGGACGTCTCCTTTGTCTTTCACACCCATTACAGATCTTTCACTCTCTGATGATCTGAATCAGGTGTGTTTGTTTAAGGAGACATGAAAAATTTGGAAAACTGGTGGTCCTCCAGGAACATGGTTGAGAAACACTGTACTAGAGCATGCACTCATATTTGGTTGTTCGAAAAGCACATGATTTTCACATCATTTACATTAGCCTGGCTCAAATGAAGGAATTAGTTCTGGGTTTGATGACGGCCCACTTTCTGAAAACAAAATGTTTAGTTATTGGTTAGCTGTCCCAGTGCATTGTGATTGCCAAACAGCTCAGACAGTTTTTCAGTATTACCAAACCCCTTGCCAAAGCAGCAAGATGTAAATGCTGAGAATATTGGCCAGGAGGATTGCGCAGAACCTTTGCATGCACGCATATAGCAAGACATATCAGAGTGCTAACGTTATTGTTGCTTTTCCCCTCCCCATTGCTACCATTCGAATTTACATAGACAGGATTTGGGCCTCTTTGTGACATCATTAAAGGTGCAGTATGTAAGTTTGACACCCAGTGGTTGAACTAGGTATTGCACTTAGTTCAAAACAAACGCAAGACCAGGTTGCCAGATTGATGACACCAACAGGAGTGTGCCTGACTATCGAGTCTAAAGGCTGATTTAAATCATGTTCTAAATAAAAGCAACGGCACGCTATAGAAGGTATTTTTCATATTAAAAGGAGTTTTTGTCCTAACCAACACCTGAAAGTAATATTTTAGAAATGGCTTCTATTTCTTGCAGCTGAACAAAAGAATAAACTGACAATGATCATCTCAGGTACACCTCATGCTTTATTCAGTGTTTAATGCTAATAATGTGAGTTTGAATGCCATTTTACATGACATTTGTTGCCATACTACTGAAAACGGCAGCAGACAGTTCACCTCACATCTTCAAAATAAAATAAACCGTTTGAAATTAAACTTTAGAACTGTGACTCAAATCCAACACATATTAGTGATTCAGCATGTACATTTAATCATGTTAAACAGGTTTAATATGTATTAATTAGATTGTAAACCTTCGTTGGAGTGCAGTAAGTCCACTATTCTGTGCTTCTGAATGGCTGTATTTAAATTTCTGTCATGTTTCGTCTGGTGCAAACAGCCAAAGTGCTTATCACTGCAAATCTCGTCACATAGAGTGTTGTTAGGACACTGGGTTACAATGTAACCTGCTCATCTAATGTTTACATTCGTCATATTTATATTATTTGATAACTAATAACCTCATGTGGAACTGAATATGTGTCTCATTTCGGAGTCTGCTACTGTCCACCGGAGGTTGCATCTCGGTCAGGGACGTATGCTTTGAGAGCCTTTTTGACTGAAGGAATCAAATATGCTGTTTTCCACAAAGGCAACCTGGGGTGCTGAAATATAACTGGCTAACTGGCATTGGGCGGGTTTGGAGTCAAAAACTTACATACAGCACTTTGAAGCCCAGAAAACAAGCTGAAGTCCAAACAAGCTGTTTAGTTTTAGGAGACAAAAAAATCTTTTTTATGCTCAAACACACAACAAACTGACATTCAAAAGGTGAAAGCATAATCAGACCCTTTAAAATATACTGCATATGAACTAGGGTTTCATCCAAACCAATATATCTTTCATTTTAAAAAGATTTAACAGACACTTTAACAGCACAGATGTTTTTATTGGTTTACTCAACCAGATTTTTGTGTTCCAGACATCAACACGTAAGAGTTTTCTGTTACCTTGTACTGCCTTGAGTTTTCCATTTATTGTATTTTTGATAGAATTCCTAGATAGCTATCAGAGGCCAGGCGAGCAAGCCATGAGCTCCTGTTAGGGTTTCATCACGACTGTTTCATTACCATTTTCCCCACAGAGAGCCATTTTGACATTGACAGGGTATGTGCCTCTCACTTTGTCCTGAGAGCCAGTTTGTAGTATAAAAAAGTGTGACAGGCGCCAAATGACATCTCCAGCCTACAACTCTGAAACACCAAGCCTTTCACATCCATTTATTTTCAATCTCATCAATGCTAATGCATGAGAAAGTATCAATCGACACAAGACCATATGTGGTGATGCTGTTGGTTTGTATTGCTAATAAACAACATGTACGGTATGTGATTAAACATGGTTATTGAAAAGCTGCATTTTGAGAGCTGAAATGGCCACATGTCTGGATTGTGTGTTTTAGGAACATGAAGACTTACTTGATCGAATAGATGTAAGACTGACCCCTACTGGCGATGGATTTTGCATTTCACTCTGCATTGCTGGTAAAGATGCACCCATAGTAGTCCAACTGCTGTAAAATGATTTCATTGGACATCATCATTGAAATTCGTAAGGAAACATTTTTCTCATAACAAAAGCTAGATCATCTGTCTAGACCAGAGATGCCTAAACTGTTTCTTATGAAAGGCTAAAAACCAAACTAGATTGAGGCTAGTGGGCTGAAGATAAATATAGTTGCCATGGGTAATTTCCTAGTTTATTTATTAATGTTTAGAAATGACTAGAAAACATTGCTTTATATTAACTAATACATGTTTTATACATTTAATTAAAAACTTTCTACAATAAAAACAAAACAATCTCATTTATAACAGAATTATAATAGTTTTTGCCTTGACTTGCTTGCCGATGTCTTCTGCATAGTTCTCTATCCGTTGAGTGACAGTATTTACATTTTAAAAACAAATTCATTTACAGCATTTAATTGAAAAATTTCATTTGTGTTTGCTTTTTTTTGTAGCTCAGCAATAAAACAACAAAAAAGGTTATGTCAAATTAGAGATGACGATCTCTGTATTAAAGACATCCATCCCAACCCTCTCCATCATACTAACTTCCCTCAGATGGGGTGGTGGGCCAAATCAAAGGTTGCAATGGGCCAACTTGGGCCCACAGGCCCTACTTTGGGCATCTCTGATCTAGACAACAGAAGTTAGGCGCATATTGAGATTTAAAATCTACTATGTTTATATGACTTTATATGAATTAATTTAGGTTAAAGGTTTTTAATTGAAAGTGCTTAATTTTTATAAAAGCATTTACATTATTGCATTACACCATGGTCCAGATTCAGGCTCAGAAGGCTGTTATCATCCATCCACATGATTAATCAGCTATACTAATAGAGAAGACTCCAGATCCACATCTGTTTTTACATTACTGTAATGATTGGGTTTAGGGTTGGGATTAGGGGTAGACGTTAATAAAATACAATTAATGGGAAATGTAATAAACAATATAAATAGTTTTCATGGCTAATCAGCTTTACTAATAGAGAAGACTCCAGATCCACATCTGTTTTTACATTACTGTGATGATTGGGTTTAGGGTTAGGGTTGGGGTAGACGTTAATAAAATACAATTAATGGGAAATTTTATAAATAATGTAAATAATTCTCGTTAACTTCCGGCCGCAGCCGTATGTGATCTATCGCTGATTAATCCAATTGTCCAATATCCTGTGTCCATTGCTGTAGCAGTGGTGTGGACTTTCATGTTTTCATAGGATTAGACCAATTATTATAGTTATTCATAGCATATATACTGACTTTACTGTACTTAGGTGGAAATGAGGTTGTAAGGACAACTTTCAAAACTTGTTTAATTATTATTTTACTCAAAAGCATTATGGAGTTTTGTTAGTCAAAAGATTGCTAAATTGAAATCATGCATTGAACATACTGTATGTATATCCCCCACTTCTTCTGTCTTCATTCCTGTCAAAAATGAGGTATAGTTCCAACCCAACACATGACAAGTTCTATGAAAATGCTTGATAAATATGTTATTTATTTTTCATCAAGATTTTATATAACACTCTCTTTTGTAAGTTCAGTCTTTTAGTGCAATATAAAAAAATACTGTGCAACATATTTCAAGTATGACTTGGTTCAAAGAAGCAAAAATAAATAACAGTAAAATAAAAAGAGCAACAGCAAGAAATACTCCTACTCTGTAAATACACTACTGCAGAATGCCAAACATTTTGTGTTCCAATCACTTACAGTACATGGCCACAGGTGTGTATATATAATGTCTATACAGACTGCTTCTATAAACATATGTGAAAGAATGGGTCACTCTCAGGAGCTCAATGAATTCAAGTGTGGTAGCATGAGGTTGCCACCTGTAAAATACTGCAAGTACATTTAAGGAATTTCCTCACTACTAAATATTCTACAGCCAACTGTTTGTGGTTATATAACGATGTGGAAGCAACTGGAAATAACAGCAACTTAGGCCACATTAAAATCACAGAATGAGGTTACAGTGCACAGAAGTGGCCAAATTTCTGCGTAGTCAATAGCTTCAGACGTCCAAAATGTGTGTGGCCTTCAAATTAAATCAAAGAGCTTGGAAGAGAATAGCTTCCCATAGCCAAGCAGCTGCATCCAAGCCTTACATCACTAAGTGCACTGCAAAGACTTGGATAGTGTAAAGCATGCCGCCACTGGACTCTACAGCAGTGGAGTTTTTTTTTTTTCACTGACGTGACAAATTCTCTTTCTGGCAATCAGATAGACAAGTCTGGGTTTGGTAGTTGCCAAGAGAATGCTACTTGCCTGACTGCATTCTGCTAAGTGTAAAGTTTGGTGGAGGGAAGATTATGGTGTGGGGCTGTCTTTCAGGGGTTGGGTTTGACCCATTAGTTCCTGTGAAAGAAATAATTAAAGCTTCGGCATACCAACATTTGGGACATTCAATGCTCCCATCTTTGATGGAACAGTTTGGGGATGGCTTCTTCCTGCTCAAACATGACTGCAACAGTGCACAAATCAATGTCCATTAAAAGATGGATGAGTGAGTTTGGTCCTGACCTCACCCTGACAGAATCTTCAACCTTCAGGATGAATTAGAGTGGAGACTGTGAGCCAGGCCTTCTTATCTACATCAGTAGATATCTTTCCATCCAAAGATGCAAATTAAATTTAGCGTAAAACTGGAATATCACAGATAAGACATGCAAATAAAGCAGTGTTTCCATCCAAGTAGTCAAAGAGAACAAAATCATCATTTTCTGATAAACTGGCAGCAAATATAAAAGGTAAAAATGGAATTAACTGCAGTAGGAGAAGCTGCGTCAATCTTTTCTTCATATTAAAAAAATGACTTGCGCCTCAGAAGACAATGCCGACACACAATGAATGTGTGGTAGCGTTTGAAAGACACGGAGCACAGACGCTTTTGACAGTTCGTCACCTTGGAATTATAAGGTTCTATGTGCGTTCTGAGTTTTTTGAGCTTCAACGTTTTTGCATTCCATATAGCAAACAGTATATGTGTAACATTTGTTTTTAAAATAAAAAGTCTTAAAATGTAAACAACTTATAACAAAGTTCCTTAATGTAAATAAGTTGTCATTTAATAAGAACGTCAATAACTCAATTTTGACAAAAATGTCAGAACCTTATAATTCTAAGGTGACGAGTTCTGGAGGTAATTAATAATATAATAACACTAAACCTGAAATGGTTAATGGTTTTAGAATGACCAAAACAACATGTTAGATGCTTTACTATGTGCTCAGCCTGCTGGTTTGTTCATTCACACATTTTTATCATCACATGATCTCTTATAACAAAATCACATGACCTTTTTAATGCGCGTAATTGAATTTGTTCGGTAAAAGTGTTTCTATATCAGTTTATGCGCATCTTTTCATATCGAATAAAAAGTGTGTCCTAATCAGTTACGTGTATTTGTTTTTTATACGCATTTTCAAAACTTATGCACGTCCTGTCATTTCCATCAGCCGGTTTTTTTTATTCGCACGTCCCAAATGCGCATAAAAATAGGTGGATGGAAATGTAGATAGTGTCTGACCTCTCAAATGCACTTGTAAATGATTGGTCAGAAATTCTCCTCCTAAACACACTCCTAAACCTTGTGGAAAACCTTCTCAGAAGAGTTGAAGCTGTTACTGTTGCAAAGGGTTGGCCAACTCCAAATTGAACCCTACCAAATAAGATTGGGATGTCATTAAAATTCTTGTGCATGTAAAAACAAATCTCCCAAAACATTTGGCAATTTAGTTAAATTAGGTTAGATGATTAAAAATGAGTAATCATCATCACTTTAATAAAGTGTATAAGTGAGACTACATTATAGAATTGAGGTGCAAAAGTCCATGGCATTCTAAAAAGTGAGCAGTTCTCACAGCCCTGAAACCAACAGTGGAAAGAACCTAAGGCATCAAAAGCCACTTTACTTTTTCCTCCCAATAGGCAATCTCAACCTTTCCATCTGTTCAGCTTTCTTCTTCTCCTCCTTTAGAGCTTTATACTTCCACTTAGGGATCTGTAGTTGTGCTGAATCTTTTGAACTCCTGCGTGGCGGCCGCTCTGGCATGTGTATTGGAGGAGGAGCTTTACACAGCAAGACTTTAGGCACCACCATCCCAGGACGTACGCTGCTCCTGCGCATCATGTGAAGGGGCAGCAGGCTGTTTCTCCTCAAGGCCACAGTAGAAGCCATTGCGACACTGTGCAGTAACTGTGGCTGCAGACTGGCACGACGTTCCTGCTTTTTGGGCACCAAGAGAACCCTGGAGTTCTGGAAGAGCCTCTTGTAGTTGTTGAGGCGGTCGGGTCCCAGGTTCTTCAGCTCAGCCAGCCGTTGTCTGCGAAGGATATCCTGTACAGCAGGACGCCGTTTTCCTACACACGGGGGGCTACCTGGGCACACAGTGTGACAGGCAGTGGCTATAAGAGGACTGGCCAGGGCTGTGGTCATTCGCACAGTGTAGTCCATGACCCCTTCGTCTACGGGATTGGTCTTCATGCTGATGTTAAACATGTTACAGATACACTCTGAGAACTTCCTCCAGCAGGACTTAGGCTCCTTCGATCGGGCCACCATTTCGCTCAGCATAGGCCACCCCATGTGATAAGAGTCACAGAACTGTTCGGCACACGGTTTATCCATTAGTCTGGAAATCAGTTTGGCAGTCTCGTAGCGGCCTGTAAACAAGGCCCATTCCTGGGGTGTCAGCTTACGGCCAAAGTCTCTTGCATCAATGTCTCCACCTGCACAAAAGAAAGACAAAAGGTTTTGTGGGGGAAAATGAATGCCCACTTGAAGGAACATAAAAGAGGATCATTATGTATGCATGAACTAAATTAGGAATCTGTATTAATGTTTCAGCTGATGATGCTGTACCTGTCATCATGAGATACCGCACACATTCAGCTCGACCCTGCATGGCTGCTTTCATCAGCGCAGTGAAGCCATGGCAGTTCCTACGCTCAGTGTCAATCCCAGGAAAATAGTTTAGCAGGTAGTGTGTAATCATGCTGTGGCCTATAAATCAGAAGGTCGTAAAGAAAACATTTACTTTCAAACTGGCACTCTTATTCAAGGCAGAATTATTTAATACATTCACGAATTTCATGACTTTGGCGTTGATACAATCATGATCTAGAACAAGAGTTAACCTTAGGCCATGTCCACAGGTATCTTTATAAACGTGTTTGGCATGCTGTCCTGGGAAAGAGCCCTGAACTCATAAGATCCTCAAGCCCGGGGCTTCCTACCTTTTTTGCAGGGTGAAAGAGTTTGAGCTCTGGTAGATCTTGAGAACTGCCCTGTTTATTTATGTCTAATGACAAATTAGGGATTGCTATGGACAGATATACTGCTGACCAAGAGTTCATCTATGGTGCCAACTTGGTTTGGTCAATTTACTTATGTTACATGTCTTTGGACGGTAGGAGGAAACCAGAGAACCCAGGGGAAACCCACGCGAGCACAGGGAGAACATGTAAACTCCGCACAGAAATGTCGACTGGTAAAGACTTGAACCAGAGACATTCTTGCTGTGAGTTAACAGTGCCAACGACTGGGCCGCCGTGTGGACCTATCTAGGAAAAAGGAGTAGGTTGGAAGGGAGGGGGTTCTTTAAAGAGCCCCTATAATGGGTTTTTGAAAATGACCTTCCATGTAGTGTGTAACACAGCTCTAAGTGAAGTGAAATATCCAGCTAAGGCTTAAATCTGAAAGTGGACAGTGTTTAAAATTATTGATTTATCTAAAAAAAAATAAAAAGTTAACTCAGTGGTTCGAATGAATCGTCTTGATAACGAATCTTCAGCCGTTTCGGCGTGACGTGGATACAAAACATAAGCCCCAATTGTTGCACATGCAAACTAGGGAACATTTAAACCTGCGGTCCCGCCCACTAAGATAAAGAGGAAGACAAACAGATCCTTAAGTCATGAGCCATGAAGACGCTGTGCTTAGCTTGATATTATTGAAAGTGTGAGGGAAAGTTAGTGTTTTTTTCTCTACCCAAAGATGAAACTGTAAAGAGTCAGTGGTTGAGGTTTATTTTTGCAAAAATACCTCAGCATTATAGCCAAGTCTGTGCTGTTCCCGTCATTTTCCTGACTAGTGCTTTAGCAATCTACACGCTTATAATGGGGGATTTGTTAAAGCCGTTTGTTAAAGAAAGGATCAGAAAAGACTAGTTATGTATGAGACTTTGACAGAGCTCTACAGGAACTTTCAGTAAACAGCTCATGGATTAGTTTCTTCTTCCATTTTGTAATGGACAGACAATACACCAGGGGTGCGGGCAAAATAAGGACAGTTTATTAGGCACAAAGTCAAACAAAGGCAAGCTGGTGTGCAGCACTGAAAAGGCTTACGAAGGCTCATGGTGAGCGCGATGGGAGCCCACAGAGATAGCTTGTCAGAGGGCAGATGAGGAGAGCTGGTGAGCGCTACAACCTTAGCAGACACTTGAGGGTTGGTGATTGTTGGGCAAAGCAGAGTACAGGTAAGCCCTTAGAACATATAACACTTCACGCAAGACAGGACTCAATCAGACTAGACAAACTACTTCTTTTTTTTTTAATTAAATGGCTGCCTCCTTGTATTCATTACCTTGCAAATTATGTATTTAATTGTGTTTTGTTTGTTGATGTAGAAACAACAACTGGCCTAGTAAGGACTTGAACCAGTGACATTCTTGCTGTGAGGCAACAGTGCTAACCACTGTGCTGCCATGCCACCCTATCTAGGAAAAGGGAGGAGGAATTTCAGTTTTCATAAGGTTTGGGTTTCAGTCACTTGTGCAGTCACCTGCGTGTAGGCCAAACCACATAGAAAATTGGGGTCTCAGTTCCTTCAGAGCTGCAGCCTTACAGAGTATAGTTTCAACCCTGCTCCAACACAGCTGTCGTTTTCAAATACACCTGAAGGTATTCATTAGTTTGGTCAGTTGTGTTTAATAATGGTTGAATCTAAATGGATCAAGACTGTGGGCCACTGGGATTAGACTTTGACACATGCTCTACAGCAGTAGTTCTCAATTACGTTCATGGAGCCACCCAACACTGCGTGTCCTCTTAGTCAAACATCAGTTCCCTAGCAGAGACTCCAGGACCTGAAATGGTGCAGTCTAGGGAGAGTTGCAATAAAACTGCTCTACAGTATTAGCGGCCGTTCACGTATCGTGTCTTTAGCATGCGCAAGTTTTTTTTTTTTTTTTTTGTGTGGCTTGCGTGCACAAACAGGAAGCAAAAAAAGGAGTTAAAAACATCAACTTTTCAGAAAGCTGCAAGTACACCATGAGTCATGTGACTAGAACTAACAAATCAGCTTCATACTTGATATGAACGAACACATTTCAGTAAAAACAGTGGACTAATTACCTCAGACAAACATAACGCATACAAACACTGCAGTGCTTTTATCAGAGCTGCAGCAATGGTTTTTGAGTTTGTCGTCCTCAGAGAGAATGGTTGATGGATGCCAAGCACCAACAGAGACGACAGGAGAGCAAGTGCTAAAATTGGTGAGAAAAGTAAAGTGCCATTTGCTTTACACATGTTTTTAGATGCAATTTGTGAACGGCACCTTAAGCTGTCCCTTAAACAGGTCCTTCTGTGGGCTAACTGACACAATGACTGGAGTTACCAAGTAGGAATAGGTTGGAATATTCCAGGATGAAAATGCCAAGATTTATTTCTGATTGTGAAAGAAGGCTCCATTTTCATCTTTGGGATATGTTGGAGTAGACAGTCGACGTCTTGGGGTTAGATAGTGGGGGTGCTTTCATTATCAAGGTATTAGCCAAAAATGAATTCAACTTTTGATGGAAATGAACTGTGACATTGAGGGTTGATGAAATGATGCCATGAATATGGGGTTCAGGTAAATTGATCTTTCACCAAGACTGATGGACTTGATGGACTTCAAGACTGATGGACTCCTGAATTATGACCATGGCAAACATCTTGTAACATAATTGTTTAAAAAGTAAAAAGCTACACACTGTATCAGCTGAAGTTAAAAGAACTGATATAACAGCCAGGAACCTATTAATCATTACAGTAAAGATCCAATCATAGACTCTTTCCTGGTTAATACCAGGCCAGGCAATGTATATGCTCATATATATACTAGAGCAGTCAAATAAAGGCCCATTGGGATATATTGGGGGTTATTGGTTACAATCGTATTGCCTTTAATAGCTGATTTGCCTCACTTACCTGCTTGTGCAGCATTAATGAGAGCTGTATTCCCTTCATTATCCTGCCAATTCACGTCCACATGTGGGCACTGGGACAGTGCAATGACCACATCCACGTAGCCCTGGTAACATGCCACTATCAGACCCGTCTGTTAAGCAGAGAGGAAAAATATGAGCCATCTCAGGAGTCGTTTACTTAAATGTCCATCATTACTGAAAAAGAAGGTGTTTAGCGTGCAAACTGCAGAGGCACTGAAGCGCTTGAACCCTGCTATAGAGCAGTTCATTCAAGGCTAGAGATTGTTGGATGGTGAGATTCTACATAGATCCCAGGAGAGACTCTTCGGTCAGAAGCATATTGCTTTGGTGGTCTCACTGATGAGGTCGATAAACTCATGATCATCAGAATAAATTGGTGTCAACTGGTGTTTTGCAGAAGCATAATTAGATTGGCAAGCATATCATATAGTTAGATCAGTCAGTATTGCTGCACATTTCTATGAAAGGATCATTCATGTGCTTTTCTGTGCCCAAATGAGAGTGAAAAACAATGTGTCAAAGTGCAAATACACCATCAAATTGGTAAGGGCTGTTTACACTATAGCTACAGAAAAAAAAAAGACCCATTTACAACAAGAATAACAACCAGAAACATAACTAGAACACCAGCTATTTTAGCGTACGCACACGTTTATAGTCTGCGCATTAAAGGCTAACAGATGGAACAGAAAAAGCATACAAACAATTATTACAAATCATTAAAACCCTCAGAGCTCACAACAGGTCTGTCTTTAAATGGTAAAAATCAATGCGTTTACTGAGAAAATGAAAGGAGTTTCACTTTTGAAACGTGGCTGTTAGATTCTACGGTTAAACAATCAAATAAGCCATTGTTTATTTGAATCACTGTTTATGTTGTGGTTAATTACTTGTATTGAACTTTTTATTAAGCACATTTGTAACAGATCAGAGGGAAGACAAAGGTGAATTCACAGAAAGAATTATTTTTTTAATCATAACTTAAGCAAACAGAGTAAAGGACGTTGCTCAGAACAGAAACATAAATCAATACTAACGTAACAGAAGAAAACCAAAGAAACAGAACTTAACTTCAGGTGCCAACAAACATTATGGCGATGATTGCAAACACAGTTCAGGAACTAAAGAACAAAAAAAATACAATAACTAGTAAGGAATTCTGAGGTGGGAAATAAATGAGTCCAGGGCTGCGTCTGAAACCGCCTACTACTCAGTAGGTACTGCATTTGAATTTAAACGTACTACTCGGCCATTAGAAAAGTTCGTTCTATACAGTATGAATGTGAAAAGTATGAATGGAATTCAGACGTACTACATCCGACATTTTGTCATGGTCACGTGACATACCTGCGTCAGTTGCGTCGCTTTGCTCCCATTCATGAATTCGCTCACAGGGCATCATGGGATAGCGCAGCATGCATGGAATGCACACTCCAGAATCTCGCCGGAAGTAGTAAGTCATCCGGGTACTTCTCACATACTGATTTTCATATTCTATGAATTCGGACATACTACTCGGCTCGCATACTGATTTTAGCGTACTGTATAGTATAGAAGTATGCGGTTTCGGACGCAGCCCAGGTTCTCACAAGTAGACAAGACAGTAAATGTTTGAATGTCCCAGGCTTATATAGCATGAGTGGGGTGATGAGCGGCAGGTGAAGGTGATTAGAATTCTGGTGATTGGGGCCGTACAGGTGCAGTGAATGAATCTGACAGCCGGATGGATTCCAGACAGTATTGAACAAGGAAGAAATGAACACATTAGAACTCTAATGCTGCATCCCAATTCGCATACTATCCGTCCTAAATAGTATTTGAAAGTAGAATTAGTATGTCCCAAATTGTAGTATGTTGAAAAGAGTATGCCAAAGGTTCCCATATGGTTTACTATTTCCGGTAAAAACTCGAAGTGTAGAAGCATCCATACTCTAACCGCTGATATTGCCCACAATACATTGCGCATAGGACGTGAATTCGATTCAGAACTACAAACGCGGGTGAAAAGTGTAAATAAACTACAAACATGATGGATGCGCGAGACCAACCGTCAAGTAGAGAAGCTTTGGTAAAGATGTTTGTATGACTGTAAATTAAAATCTAGCCCACTGGAACATGTTTTAATCATGCTTTGTGTGTTATATTTCATCTGCAACAACAATACTGAACTTACATAATGACGTGTTTGGACATTAACGTCTGAATGCAGAATTATCCAAACACCTGAGGAGATTTCTCTGCATGAAAGACTCGTGAAGGGGAGATTAACCTGCTGCTGCTGCTGCTGCTGCTGCTTCTCCAATAAGGTACAAAATTAAACATAAAAAGAAATGTGGATGATGTGTTGATGATTGACAGGGCTCGTTACCAAGCAACACAATGATCTGTTATGTATGTAGTATAAGTAGTATGTCCCAAAAGCTTGCATACTCTTCTGTTACACACTCAAAAGTGTGTACTTTTACTTCACAAAAAAGTACATAGTTTTAGGGTGTAGTATAAGTATGCGAATTCAGATGCAGCATAAATAACAATCACTTAAATCTGCAATAAAATGAAATATTATTTGTAAAGTCTAATAGATAAATTAAATAACCTGTACATCTGAATACACACAGACAAACACAACGCAGACATGCTGTGTACTAAATGCTGTACCATACTCAAAATCACAAACAATTCAGCTAAACTAAAAGACACTAATGAGCATGGAGAACTAGAAAATAAAAACAAATGTGTGAGGTCAAAGGCAATTGGTGTAGCATCTCCCTTTTCTTGTGCGTCTCCAGATTGTGAGTGATTATAGTGCACTACAGGCAGATGGTAAGCCCCATAAAGACTATTAGCTAAGATTTAGTATGGAGTTCCCTCTGGGCTCAGAGCACTTGTCTGCTGGCATTTACGGTGCTAAGCTCTAGAATATCAAGAAGCAGAGTGATTATTGCTAGAATGAAACTGATGTGCTGCTCAAGAAAAAAAAAGTAAAACTTCTTGTCTGCATCTCTTTCAGTTAACTAGGCTTTTTTGTATTTATTTATTCTTTGAAGAAAACACATTTAGCCTACTGTCCTGCTTTTAATGATTCCAGAAGACTTTTTTATGAAATGAACTCTCTTATGGACATTTTTAGCAAAGTGACACCAGGACAAATTTGAGAATTTTTATCACGTATTAGCTCTAAAAATCTTTATTTAATTCATGTATTCATTTGTTTGTTGATTTTTAATTGTATATTTATTATTGAAATGTTCTTGCCATAAAAATAGCTTTGGCTGTTGACATGGCATTAAATAAAAATACATTACATTTCATTTATTCTTTGAAGAGTAGAATGGAAGTTAAGAATGACATTTTTTCCAAAATTGTGACATACATTCAACTTAAACTGTACTGAAATGAGGCATCAATTATAATAACGAGCACTATTATGAAGAGAACATTTTGATTTCATTAAAACCTTAAATATCTTTAATATATGCACTGTAAAACCTAATAGTGAAAATCAGTAAATGAAATAAGTTAGTTTAACTTATAATGTTTTAAAAAGTTGCTTTGACTCAGTTAAAATAGTTATGGTAACCTATAAACAGATTATAATAAGCAGAACTCAAATGGAATGAGTTAATGAATTAATTATATATTTTGTGTTAACTCTGATACTAGCAATACCAAGCCATTTGAGTATATTTGTTGGGACTTAATTCGTTTAAGTTAAATTAACTCATAGCCATCTGTTAACTGAATATAAAATGTTTAAGTTACTAGTGTTTGACGATGTCAACACAAATATTTGTATATGACTCAATATATATGCGGCAAACCATTTCAATTTTGAAACAAATAGGTTCGAATACTGTAAACTTCTATAAATGTAAGTTTACAGTATTCAAACCTATTTGTTTTGAAATTTAAATGGTTTGTCGCAATCAATTTCCTCAAACTGTTTGAGTTAACTTATCGGGTTTTACAGTGTGGAAATATATACTAATCACATATATGACACACAAGTTCACATTTGGATTTCACACATATAAGTACACATATTTCAAAATATAGCAAAAAGGGCTGTTTACAAATATTTTTCATTCATTGGAATTATAAATATGAACATATTTATTAAATTATATTAGCTTTATTAATGAACACATAGAGTTAAAGTCAGGATTATTCACCCTCCTGTAAATTATTTTTCAAATATGTCCCAAGTACTATTTAAGGTAGGGAAGAAATATGTTTTCAACATAACAGGTAACTCATTTCTTTTATCAAAATTATGAGAGTACCAAAAACCTTTTCTAGTTATTTAGCAAGATATGGTAACACTTTATTTTGATGGTCCATTTGAGTATCAGTAGACTGTCTGCTTAATATCTGTTAATACTGCTCCTTCAACAGACATTTTACTGACTATAAGAAACTTTGCAAGTACATGTCAACCTACACTAACCCTAACCCCAACCTAACGGTCTACTTTTAATCTAATGAGAATTAGTTGGCATGTAGATGCAATGTAACTTGTCAACAAACGACCATCAAAAATAAAGTGTGACTCTAAGATAGTATTCAGCTTAAATGAAATTTAAAGGCTTAACTAAACTAGGTTATTATAACAATTAATCAAGCTATGCAAGTGGTTGGATAACAGTGGTTTATTATGTAGCCAATTGGAAAAAACAATCTTAAAGGGGCTAATAATATTGACCATAAAATTTGTTTTTAAACCAGTTTTTATCGTAGCCAAACTAAATAAAAAAGACTTCCTCGAGAAGAAAAAAGTATTCTAGGCAATATTATAAAAATTTCTTTGCTCTGTTAAACAGCACTTAAAAAATCTCAGACAGGCTAATAATTCTGACAAACTCTATATAAAATCATAGCTAATGTATTTTAACATATTTGTATATATGTGTAATTGGTTAAAAAAAATTTATTTAAACAGCCATTTTTACAATAACTTTAAATATACAGTGGGTACGGAAAGTATTCAGACCCCTTAAATGTTTCACTCTATGTTATATTGCAGCCATTTGCTAAAATCATTTAAGACCATGTCATATTTCAGTTTTTCTTTTTTAATAAATCTGCAAAAATGTCAACAATTCTGTGTTTTTCTGTCAATATGGGGTGCTGTGTGTACATCATTGAGGAAAAAATTAACTTAAATGTTTTTAGCAAACGGCTACAATATCCCAGAGTGAAAATTTTAAGTGGGCCTGAACACTTTCTGTACCCACTGTATGTGAAATCCATTTATGAATATCTGCAACATTTACATATTTTGCACATATGAGATTTCTATATGGTAATCTTAAATGTATTACATGAGCTGTATCATGTAGCAGTGATACAGATTAGATGTAGCAGTGATAGATCCTAGTGACGCTAAGATCACATGAGGTTACACAGCACAGTATTACAGGGAAGTGAAATGTCACGCTGTCGTAAGATGATTGTAAAGGAAAGCTTCTCTAACGTCCTAAAGCTCTCTCCCCGTCACAGGATCAACAGAAGTTCAGCAGTGAAGGTGAATGCAAACTCCAAGGTCAAATCTAATACTTTAAACTGTGAGATGTGCATGCCTAAAGGCAAACCCCGATATTTTTCTGGTTTCATTTTCAGCACTGCAAACAGGTTGAATGTCTCTGTGACAGATAAACAGGGTCATTAAATAGGAGTGCTTAATGGTGCAGTTTATCTGTGCTGCACATATAATTTCCCCTGTGCTAATGGTAGTAGAATAAAGATTTGTATTAAACAAACGATCGGCCCTGTGTTAGTTAAGAGACATTTACATGCAAATGGGTTGTAGAGTCTTAAAGGAGGACTACATGTCTTTTACTGCTGAAAGCCTGCTGGTCTGAAGAACACAAGAGCCTTTTCTGTGTTTGTGTGAGGAACTGTTCTGTCTTGTTTTGTCATATATGCAAAACATACAGTCCTAGACAGAGAATAATTCAACAATGATGAATGGACAAAGGGACAGTTCAGTCAAAAATGTTCATTTCTTTACACTCAGTTAGTTCTAAATTTGAACCAAAACAAAATATTCTGAGAAATGTTGGAAACCAGCAGTCATTGGCATCCATAGTCAGAACAAAATACTATGGAATATAATAGCAGTTGCTTTTGAACATTCTTCAAAATTTCTTCTATAGTGTTCAACAGAATAAGGAATTGAGTATGGTGAGTAAATCATGACAGTATTAGATTTTTTGGTGAACTGTCACTTTAAGGCCCCGTTTGAGTTTTAAAACGGCTCTTTAGAATGAAAACGACCCGCATTCACACTGGCGTTGGTCAAACCCTCTGGTGAAGTGTGGACGGATACCATAATCGTAGCAAATTGATGTGTTTTAAAATGAAATGTATTAGTGTAAACGGGGCCTAAGAAACATGTTTATGAAAGGGCCATGAAACCAGCAGGGTGTTTTCACACCTCCAGCTTTGTTTAGGTGTAGAGTGTCGAGTAGCGAAGGGTTTGCATGAAAAGGGGAGTTCATTCCATGCACAACAGCTGATTTGCACGCCCGGAAACACAAACACAGATTCAGGAGAGATAGACAGTGATTCTGAGAGCAGCATTTACAGCGGATCTGAGAATGCTATCTAACTTTGCCATCTGAAATGTTGTAGTGATATTACTATAAACCTAGTAACTTCATTCATTTTGACTTAGATATGTCTTTAAAACTGAAAGAGTACTGTTGACAATACAGGGCTCGAAATTAACATTTTTGCTAAAAAACATGTTAATGTTAAACTTAAAAAACTTTTGCTGCACCAGCCAAAATTTAGTCACACCCAGAAAAATTATAAAAACTGTTACTACAAGTTTTATATTAACAGGTTAACATTTATTAACATTTGAAATCAACACTAATCAAAACTAAAAAAAAAAATCTGCATGTGCCCACCGGCTCTGCACATGAATTCACTGCGTGATGTGAATGAGATGAACTGAGTTAACGATAATAACTGTGATGTGTTCTCACAGGTGGTGTCTGATATTAACCAGATGATATTGACAAAGAACTTTTTATTTGCATATGTCGTCTTAAGGCTGGTTCATACTTCCATTTTAAGCGCACATGTATGCTCTGGCGCAGCCTGCACGTGGCCGCATAGCTCTCGCCATGGCCGTTGCCAACGCTGATGCGCACCTTTCAAAAAATGTAACTACACGTAACAATGACGCGTAGTGCAAGCTCTGTGATTGGTCAGCTTGGTAGCCCTGACAAGTGTGGGTGGAACTGAGAGCCGTGCGAACCCATTGGAGCGAGTGTTCTTCAAGTGTCGATTCCCATGAAGGAGGTCAATATGGATAGTTTTGTTTGGTGTTTACCTTATGATTAAAGTAGTTAGTGTTTCACACTTTAACAACTCTCATCACTTTGATGTCAAAATGACATAAATTTGATGTCTATCATTGGCATCAAAATCAATTACAGTTTATTATAATAGCTTTTGTGTCACTATTTTGGAAGTCAAAAGTGCATCAATGTGTGGATGTCAAATGAACGTCAAGGTTTTAACATCATAAAATGCAAATTGATTTAAAGTTTTTTTTGCCATCAAGAAGCCCGCTGGGAAATTAAATGTTTGTGCTAGGCTGTAAAGTGCACACGAGTATCTTTTTTCAATATAGACATGATCTCACTGACTGCTGAGGCACAAAAGAACAGGCAATAGGTGATGCTTCATTTATTAAAGGCTCTATTTTCAGTCAGACAGACGCGTTTAGCAGCAGTCAATGCAATTTGAGTTCAAATGATTCATTGGGGAAGGAAGTCATCTCAATTCTCACAAATAATTTGGCATGACAATGGGTGGCAGATTCAAATTTAACCTTCTATGGCCTACAGCCAGATTTCTTTACACTTACATTATAAGTTCTGAGCTTAATGGACAAATTAGGATTTCTCTCCTCATATGACATGCTGAAAAATCCTTGTCTTGGCAGAGTCCTGCAGTATTTTGATGTCTTCAGGAGCCTTTTAAAAGCTCAAGAATGATTACGATCTGATTGGGCTGCACCAAAATCCCATCTGTTCCAGAGCTTAGCTGGATAGGTGCACACCCATGAGATTCAGCTGTAGATCATAGTGTCGTAACACTTCTGGACGTCGAGACAAAGATTTGACTTAAAGGAACACTCCACCTTTTTAGGAATAGGCTCATTTTGCTAGTCACCTATGGTTAATCAGTTGCAAAACATATCTGTTAATTAACAGTTTCTGTGGTTTGAGATTCACAAGTGTTTTTCATTTATTTCCGGTTATGAATTGTATTTTGGGATGCTGATCTCTGCTCTGTCGACTTTTAATGTTGAAAAATCAACATTTTAACATTTTTGCCATTTTAGTAGTATAATATAATGTATAAGATCGAATATAGAGAGAAATAAGTCTGTAAAATAACAGAAAATGCACAGGCAGTTTATTACAAGGTTTTTGTACTGTAATATACAACACCAACCCAGACAATAGATCACTTTAAACTATTAAAAATGTTAATAAAAGTCACTTCATAATAAAAGACACTTCATAAGTCAAACTTTTCGAGGTTAAAAGTTGTTGGAGGAAAGATAAAGAAGCATAAATAAACAGGGAAAATAAAATAAATAAATAAAAACATGAATCGCAAATACCGGAAAACTGCAAATTTACAGATATTTTTTTATCGGTGTAAATAAAATTTTTTAGGGGATTTTCACCTTTTATTAGACAGGACAGTGGTTATGAGGAGCAGAAAGAGGGTAATGATCAATAAAGGACCTCAAGCCAGGAATCAAACTTGGGTCACCGTGAGTGCTATATGTCAGCACACTTTACCACTAAATTGGATTATAAAACCTGCATAAAAACCTTCCTAAAAGTGAACGTACACTAGAATAAATAAAAACATTTTTATTAATGTTTATGGCTCACATTTATTAAAATTGAAAGTGTCTCAATTCAGTCAGTATTTAAGGTAAATATGTTTACTTACAGCTGTGCACATTCTCTCGTCAAGTTTGGTTTTTTATATAAATCACACATTTTGTGTGGGTAGTGACAAAACTAACACTCAGATTTTCTATTTTTGGATCATTCTCTGCTAGAAAATCAAAGTATATCAGTAGTTTTTGAAATACTCAGAACAGACCATCTGGCACCAACAACCATGCCACATTCAAAGTAACTTTAATGACATTTCTTTCCCGTTCGGGTGCTCGATTGGAACTTCAGCAGATCATTTTGACCACATTCACTTGCCCAAATGCACGGAGCTGCTGCTTTGTGATTGGCTGAATAGATATTTGCATTAACAAGCAGTTGAAGAAGTGTGATGTTTTCTGTTTTAGTGCTACAGGTTATTATTATTATTTTTATTATTTCATGCCACAGATCCCCAAATGTCACAATGCCTTTCTAAAATATAAAAATGTTATATACATGTGTATAATGTATTCAATTAAAAATACATTATAAATTTTTTTTATTTGAACTATAATTAATTTGATGATTACATTAAGAGAATAAGGGCTTTCCCATATATTGTCAAATTCAACATATTTTATGGTTTCTGCCTGAAATGATTAAGTTGAATCACGTTAACGACCTTAAAGGGATAGTTCACCCAAAACTGAATTTCCGCCATCATTTATTCATCCTCACTTGTTGCAAACATGTTTGTTTGTTTTTGTTGTTGTTCTGTTGAACACAAAATAAATTATTTTGAAGAATGTTGTAAACCTGTGATCATTATATTTCATAGTATTTGTTATTCATGCTATGCATGCCAATGGTTACAGGTTCCCAATATTCTTTATCTTTTTTTATGTTCAACTCAAAAAAAAACTGGTTTGGAACAAGTCAAGGATGAGTAAATGAGAATTTTTCATTTTTTTATGCAAACTATCATTTTAAGCATCATGAATAAGTCTTTTGTCTTTGAATAAGTTAAAGTAACATCAAAACATATATTGTCATGACTTAATATTGATCATATCAGTTTTCCCACACAGTTTACACTTTTTTTTCCATTGAGCCCTTGGCACCCCCTGAACATCAGTATTTAAACTGCTGGACTTCCATTTACATATATTGAATATGTAGTGGGTGTCAAGTCAATGAAGACATCACCGCAAACTAATATATATATATAGAGAGAGTCAATACAAATTCTCTCTGTCAAGAAGGCACATATTTTGCTTACAGCTGGCATTTAAGCCAGATTTATTTCCTTATAGATTCTGTTTTGTATATGTCATATTTATGTACGGATGAAAGTCTCCGGCTCACTGTCGATATTTCTGGAGGAAGGAGACTCTGTCAGCACATGAGCTGATTCCCTGAGGAGCCCTGTGTGGATCATGCATGCTTAAAGACTCTTTGATATGATAATAGCTTTGCATAAACATGACACTGTTATCACCCACATTGTCATAATTATAAGCTTCTCAGGGCTAAGGGAGTGAAAGGACTTCTCTCAGCCAAGAACGCTATTCTTTTAACAAATGGTTTTACTGAATGGATCCTGGAAAATAATGTGTTCATTATTCTAATGTTCAGAAAACTCAAAGCTAAGATCATAACGATTGGGGGTTTTCTACACTGCATGAGTTTCTTACTGCAACTGAATCTTTATGACTGATGTTTCAACCCCCTGTGCTGCTAAATATTAAAAAGAGAACAAAGTTAAACTAGATCTTTTTACCACTTAGATGTATTCAGACCTGTCGTATATGAGCTTTACTTTTATCTTAAATTCTCTTGAAACTCTTGTAGCAAATAGTAAAAGATTAAGCTATATGTAGTTCAACTTTATTAAAAACTGTAAACACTGAGGCACTTTTCAAAATATTATTTATATTAGTAACCAGCAACACAGATTCAACCAATGGTACAAGTTTTGGGGTGGGACTTTCTGTATTTTGACCAATGTAAGGACTGAGACGAGGGTTGCCAAGTTTTCCCTTGGAATTTGGCTACTTAAAACCGCTTGACGCAGGTTGCTTTTTAAATTTCACAGGTTTGACATTGTACCAGTTATATTTATATGGTTGTGTTGAAGTTTTATCCTCCTAATGATGAAAAACTGTGCTAGGATGAAGAAAGCACAATATTGTGAGTAGAAATGGTGTGTGCGTCTGTTTTCAGTTCTATGAAAACAAATTTGAAGAAATCCGATTTGGGTTTTTGTTCAGGTATTTTCACATGTAGTTTGAGCAAACCCTGAGTGCTAAAGCTCATAAAGGTGGGTTGGTTTTGAGCAGGTTTTGTCATCATGCTAACTACATGACTAACCTGCTCCAACCTGCTTCTGCTCTGGGCAAACCCAAACTGCACCAATCAGCTGTGAGAAAAATGACATATATAAAGACACTCTAAATGCTTAAATATAGTTTTAAACAGTTTTTAAGCATTATTAAAATTGCATTCATTTGTGTTGATATGATGTATATATATATATATCTTGGTTTCCTTAAACTTGCAGCATCAGTGTTATTTCTGACTTGTAAATATGTTTAAATTCATTATATTTCTGATAATGACATCTCTTAATCCCTATGAAATCAAAACTAACCATATGATTTTGTTAGCTCACATTGCTAGTTTTATGGTGAACAATTCATCTGTGCATGTCATTTAGAAAAAAAAATATATTTTGCCTTTGTAATATTGAAATCTGAAAATGCACTTCCTGTTTTTTTCCCAGTTTATTTGTCAAATTATGTATATCGTAAGTATTGGGCGTGACTAACACATTTAACCACACCCCTCTAACTGTCAGTTTTGACAACAAACAGAAATGGTGAGATGAGGTGTCTGTTAGGTTGTAATAACTCTCCTCAAACCCTTTTCCCAATCTTCCTGAACTTCCATTCAACTCACAGTAAAAAAAACAAGCCTCGCCCCCTGTTTCCTCAATTGACATTAAGTTTCTCTAGCACAGTGGTTCCTAAAGTTGGGGTCGGACCCCCTGGGGGGTCACGAGACAATGAGGGGGGTCTCTTGGTGATTTTCAAAAATATCATATATATTATTAAACTAGAATTGCCATATTTTATCCACAACCTGCAGAAGATAAAATAGTTGTTAATAGTTACATAAAAACAACATAAAAACAATCCACCTTTCAATTCTTTTTCCACTGGATTGTGACTCCTGGGGTTATTACGTTAGATTGATCTATATAGGTGTGTGAAATGTTTGTATATTTATAACCACCTCTGAGGATAGCGGAAGCCGCAAGTCACTGGAACGGTTATTTCGGGGGTCGCAAGCTGAAAAATTTGGGAACCCCTGCTCTAGGAACTGCGTCACAATACGGAAAAAAAAAGCTTCTGGTTTATGTGGATTTTAAAGGTGACATCGATTTAAATGTTCACTTTTGTAGATCTGTTTGTATTTAGTTAGGTTCCTGTTCAAAAGAAAAGAGCTTCAGTTCACTGGTGTTTAGGATCAGATCCTCATCTTTCATGTGCAGAGCTGTGTTTGTTGATTTCCACAAAAACCAGCTCAGAAACTGCAGTTGACCATGTGTTAAATACACCAGTGTTGCTTTTCATATATAGAGATGTTTGTTTGAATACATTTTATTTTGATAATGGAGGGCTGCAATGTCAGGAATGGATAAATTATGTGATGATTGTCATTGTACGACTTAAGGCCGGCTCACACTGTACTTTTTTTTTTGTATAATTCTGAACGATTGTAGCATGTCAGACTGCACAAACATGGCTATCATGTCACACTGTAAGATCTCAGCTGTCATAAAATCAGATTGAACGACAATAAAACGTGCCAAACACGAAAGAAAACTTTGATGTCATCCATCATCCATCCGTCCCGTGTTTTAAAATGATTCCTCACAGCAAATGTAAACAATCTGTACATACAAAACCAAAATTTTGCTTATGGCGTGTCTCAGTTGCGACATCAGATTCGGCACTCCTATTGGTTTTTGGATTGATGCTCATCGCAGCTGTTGACACACAGCAGGAAAGTGTCTGAAATCTTCTAACACTGCCAGAACTTCCTCGGAGGTCAAATCTGATCACAACGGGCACTAAGCGGCAGTCTGTGAATATGTCAAACCAACGATCAAAGATCACTGATTTTAGCATAGGATTTCAGGAATCTTTTTGGATTTCCTAAATTTGTCTCAGATGACAAAATCGTGGCTGAAATCTCAGTGTGAGCAGTGCTTAAGACAGCCTGACACAATCTTACATTCTGTCATTAGAAACAGCTTCAATTACTTCTTTATGTCAGTCAAACAGACAATACTCAGCAGAAGTTTGAGGCTTTGTTAAGCATTGTGTTTACTGCACTGATTTCAGTCCTCAAGAATGGATCAGTATGCTAAAACACAGCCATGATCTCAGACAGGGGCTGGGGAGCAGCAGCTCATTTATATTTAAATTGATATAAAGCAAAACAGCTCACTTTGAACTGAGGTGTTTTTGAAAAACAGGGTGTTTATTTACACGACAGTTGAGAAATTTAATCAAAGTAAGTCTTAGACGTTTCATTAAGAGCCTAAGAATCATATCAACTTGTGTAAAACGGGTATCCAATGTCACCTTTCATCTTTAATAGAGAAGAGAATTATTGACTCTCTCATAAAAAATGAATCAAACTGATAACAGCTGTTTGCAGATGTCACACTTTCAGGTGCATGCAGTCCAGAGCTGATCACAAACTATGGATTAAACCCTGAGCTAACAGAGAACATTTATATCAAGTGTTGTGAAACCACTTAACCTGATCTTAACCAGTTTGGATTTGACAACACAAAACTTACTCTGAAAGTTTTCAGGACTCTCCAGGATTCTTACTAAATATTAACTAAAAAATGTATATGTAATTTTAAAAAGAAAGTTAATTTATAATTTAATTAAAATTTTAAATCTGTAACGCCATCCCAGTTGGTAAGATTTGCTGTCATTTTTATAATAAAATAATCTTTATAACTATATACAGTGATTTTCATAGAAGAAACTGTTTATAATCTATATCTATAATCTATAATCTATACATTGATGTAAAATATATATTTTTATTATTAATAAGTATATATATTTACATTTTTTATTTTATTAGTCTTGTTTTTGTTGTGAAAAACTTGGCAACCCTGAGTGAGAATATTTAGGGTACCTGTTTGAAAACAGTCCTATTTATCATTCAGTTCATTGGCATTTACACATTCACACAAAACTTACTCTGTTATTTTTGTCCACTTCTCGCACCTCCTCCTCTGTCACACCTTGTCTTATCATGATCTTGACGATGATGACGTTGTTGCTGCAGCATGCTTTGAAAAAGCTGACTGGCTCTGGGCTCTCAGGACTCGGGCATTTCTCGAAGCTGAGCGAATCATCAGGTGGGTAGAAGGAGTCTTCCGATGCGATGGTTCTGCTATCTGGTAGTTTTGAAAAGTCCAACTCCTCAAACTCTTGGTAGACATCATCGTCGTCATCATCATCATCATAAAAATGGTGGTCTTCATCATCATCTGCATAGTAAGAGTCCTCGTTTGGCTCTACAACAGTGGAGCTCTGTATGGAGGACTCCTCATTAGTCCAGCCTCTTGCTTGGTTGTCCCCAGTGTCATGTTTGTGAACCTTGACCAGAACTACACCTCCTGCAACACCATTCTCAGTTATTAGCACCATTTAACAATCCGACAGGTGCAACACAAAAGCAAAAATCTTCCAGCATCCAGAATGAAACTGTCACATAATGAATATTAATCCTCAAATCCACTTCTTGACCTGATTAACTGTATTACATGAAGAAAACCTGTGGAAACAAGTTAAACCAGAGTCATCTTCTCCAGATCACATCCTCTGCTCTTCAAGAGCAAGTCTAGCTTTGGTTTTTGGTTATCATATACATACCCTTGTTTTATTTCCACCTAAATTATCCCATGATTCCTGACTTGACTTGCTCTGTGATCCAGTTCGAGTCTTGTTGGAGAATTCACCAATAGTTCATAGGATTCAAAAGGACTTCCATCGGAAAATGCTCTGACTGGCATGGTTACTGTTTGGAGAGAAGCCTCCTAATCCCCTTAGTCTCTTTCTGTCTCTATTCCTCCCTCCCCTTTCACAGTTACATGTGCCGAACAGTAATCTTACTGTCTGAGGAATCAATGCAGAATCATTTCTTCTACGAAGCGTTGCAACAAATTTGCATTCAGGAATGATGAGCATGGCAGCACCAACCACTGCTGATGTCTGTTTATGCGATAGGAACTTCAGACTAGCACTGTGATGTACTATTATTATTCTCTATGTGTCTATTTTTAGCCAACTTTGATACTCACAAGCACATCCACTGTGTCTTTCCACACTTTGATAGTCTGTTTTGACTGTGATCTACCATTGGCTCCACAAGCCTCCTCGCCGGATTAGTGGAAGGTTAATTGGATGCAGCAGAAATAACATGCTGTTGTGGATAAGCTGTTCTTTCATTTGTGTCCTAAACAACGATAACAAACACAATCTACACACACTGCCACTTTTAATGTTTTGGCCACACAATAACTGCCGCTTTCAAACTACAATCCTTGGATTATGTGGTTTTGGGACGATGTACTGTATAAAGGCATGTTTTGTGTTGACGTTTCTGGTCAAAATACATCAGAAACAGCACATCCTAGAGGCTGTTTGGAGTAAATTATAAAAAAAATGATCAACTTCAGTATTTAGTATAAAATTACAATTAAATAAGCCTCTTTTTTTATTTTGAGTTTCTAATTTAGTTTACCTTTGTCATTTTGTTATGAGCTTTTGTTGCTTTTATTATAGACTTTAGTGGAAAATGTTCGTATATTTAGCTTTTGTTTATTAGTTGGCCAGGCTACATCACTAATCTTTCAGTATTTTGAATTTCACAGGGTTTCTGTAGGTTTCATTGTCAAATTTAAGACCCTTTTAAGACCATTATTAATGAAATTTTTGACTTATACAGGGCTAAACACTAATGATTATTTCTAATGTCCTAAAAAACAAAACATTTCGTAAAAAAAAGAAAAAGAAACAAATGTAATTATTTCTTAATGACACTTTAGTGTCAAAACAAGATTATTGTAGTTGTATACACTTTTTTCACCATAAAATTTCTTTTTTTATCTTTTTTTTTTTGACAAGCTTAAAGTTGTTAAAAGTATATTTATTGTGGAGGCAATTACATAAATAATCAAAAATATATATTTGTTGGCTTTTGGTCCAAATTGATGGAGTGTAACTTCTATTCAACCTAATGCATTTCTGTTATAAAACTTTAAGTTTCATGCCTATTTATAAATATGTCTACTGCCCCTTCTGTAAATAGTTTTTGCATGAATGGAAGATACTGTAAAGGAATATATTGCTCCGTTATTATCATGGGGAACTGTGTAATTGTTTTTTGTTTTCTTTTCCTGATTTTATTAAGATGGATTGCTGGTGATTGGATGGATGTCGGCCCGATTGGGTATACATACTGTAACTTTACTTGGACAGAAGAAAATGAAGGTTTTCCAATATTTACGTCTTTAAAACGATTTAAGACACACAACACAATATTTATGTGCATTTAAGACTTTTTAAGGCCTAAAACTTTGTTTTTGAAATTTAAGACATTTTAAGATTTTTAAGACCCCGCAGACACCCTGATTTCAGGATTAATTTTGTCATAAATGCTGATTAAATCTGTACATTCTAACAACACTGTATGAGGCATATTACAGTTTTTCTCAGTCACTTTGGTACATTTCTCAGATCAGAATTGAAATACTCAAAACTACCTGTTAATCTTCAGATCATTGTGTGCAGTTTCTAATTCCTTTGAACAAGTCTCAAATGCTTTTGTACATCCATGCAAATGATTTTGTGCAATTCGCTGATGTTTCCGTATCAATCGATTATGTCATGTTGGTCAAAATGTATTATTTTGGTCTCTGTTGAATACTCTCACCCCCCACAACATTTAATCATTTGTTCATGGCTTAAGTCTTTACATGCAAAACGGCCGAACAAGTTGTCAATATTTTGTCATAACGCATTTATCTTTACTTTACCATTGGGCTTTTGTTTCTAAATCTGTCTACAATTGGTAAATTCCTCCCAGGTGAATCTTGACTTCTAATGAAGGTCCATCTGAAAGGAGATGGTCCTATGTTCACATATCTACTTGTTTTTTCTTTGTGCTACGCAGTGCTATCTTTTCCTTTCTGTGTCAACAAGATCTGTCAACAAATTACAAAAATATTCCCTAAAAAAAAAAAATATATATATATATATATATATATATATATATATATTGTTACGTTTCACGTATGTTTTGTTTGTTCTGTTTTGCGTGCTCTTCTTTCTCTTCCGCTGTGTGTCATGTGCTGGTTCTAGGTGTGCAACCATTGGTCCAAGGAGCTGTCAATCACCATCGACACGCCAATCAGAACCGGGTCCGCTCCGTATAAAAGCCGTGCGCTTGCGCTGTTCTTGAGGAGCGCTTGGCTTACAGCCAGACTCCTCACTTGTGTCGGCCAGCCTGTTCATCTGTGTTTTGCTTATGTTTTGCTTACAATTTGCTGTATTCTAGTTTTCTCTTTATCAAGAGACCACTTTATTAGATATGCTTGTGCAGCTCAGTATTATCTAGTGAGAAATTGAACGATCTTTGTGAGAATTGGATTATATGAGAATTGTGTTTTGCTAATGGCTAACAGTGTGTACTTTATGAGAACTCTAGTAAGGTGAGCAGTTTATGATATTTATTTGTTAGTTAGTTTAAGGAGGCGTTGCCACATGTGTAATTTTGTTTGAGGTTATGAAGTTTAGTTAAGCTTCGTGCTGAAGATTACGGTTTTGTTTCTGCATTTTTCTTTGGTTAGTCAGTTTAGTGGGTTGGGGTTTAGTTAGATCGTTTTGTTATATTTATTTCTTTGTTTTGGCAACACTCCTATTTTCTTTAATTTAATTATTTAACATTACATTTATAATGCATTCTCTCATTGTCTGACATTCACTAAATATTAAATACTTAATTTGTTTCACTTAACAAGTGGTCGTTGTATTCTCTGTCATCCAGCATCAGTAGACTCACTGAATGTTACGTTTCATCCTCTTTAATATCTTAACAACTTAAACACGTAACATTTAATGGTGGCAGCGGTGAGATTATTCCTTTTATTTGGGATATCCTTAAATTTGGATGAGCATTGTGAGATCTATTGTTGCTGGTGAAACAGAGAAACATTTGTGAACAGGAAGGTTTGATTAAAGAGCAGGTGTCTACGTTACTGTGAGTCAGACAAACTTATCACGAGTATGGCTGATTTTGATTTGGAACATTTTGTTAATGCACCGACTATTGAACAATTAGATAAATGCAGAAAGGATGATTTAATTCGCGTCGCTGAGCACTTTAAAATTAAGGTTTCTAAACAGCAGTTAAAACGAGAAATTAAGAGCATTGTTATGCACAAATTAGGTGAACTGGGTGTGTTGCAGTCGACTGCTGAGAGTCAGCAAAGTTTACCTGGCGATGACGTCTGCACTCTTAATTCTGATGGTAAGGAAGCAAGCGAAGCTGCTGCGGAGGAGGGTTCTGAATCCAAAGCAGGTTTGCCACCTTTCGAACCTTTTACTCCGACTATGGCTGAGTCTGGAGGTGACGCGCGTCTTAAGTTGCGTTTGGCAAAAGTCCAAATGGAAGAGCGCGATAGAGTGGCAAAGCGTCACGCTGAGATGGAGTTGCGCCTTGAAATTCGTCGCCTGGAGATCGAGGCTGACAAAGAAGTCAAGTTGCGTGAACTTGAGATAAAGGTTGCTAGAGACACACCAGTTTCACAAGGGCAAGTGCCACCTGTGCAAGTCACCACTTCTACGACTGGATCAGGATTCTCGAGTAGTACATTTGACGTGAGTAAACATATTCCTCTTGTTCCTCAATTCAGAGAGTCAGAGGTCGACTCATATTTCAATGTTTTTGAACGAGTTGCCTCTGCGTTACACTGGTCTAAAGAAATTTGGCCTCTGTTGTTGCAATGCAAATTATCAGGAAAAGCTCAGGAAGTGTGCGCTGCTCTGTCCTTAGAGGACAGTTTAAATTATGAAGTTGTTAAAGCTGCAGTTTTGAGAGCTTACGAGCTTGTACCAGAAGCATATCGTCAGCGTTTTCGAAATCATAAAAAAACCGCTAATCAGACTTTTGTAGAGTTCGCAAGAGAAAAGTGTGTGCTATTTGACAAATGGTGCACATCTAGTAAAGTGTCAAATTTCCAAACGTTGCGTGAATTAATCTTGCTAGAAGAGTTCAAAAGTTGTGTGCCCGAACGTGTTGTCGTTTATTTAAACGAACAGAAAGTAACTTCTTTATCGCAAGCGTCAGTTCTCGCTGATGAATTTGCACTGACTCACAAGAATGTATTCACCCCTGCTCGTGTTGAAAAAGCATTAGCAAATTCCATTTCGAAAAGTCCAACCCGTTTTAAAAATCAGATAGTAAAAACCGGTGACGAGAGGGCCTGTTATTATTGCCATAAAACTGGACATTTAATAGCAGATTGTGCTGTGTTAAAGCGTAAGCAACAAAATTCTGTTCCTAAAAGTGTTGCTTTTGTAAAGACAGTGGATGTTGGTAAAACTCAGGCAGTTTCTGATAGGCTGGATGCAGATCCCAGTTATAAGCCTTTTCTTCTGGAAGGTTTTGTGTCCGTGGATAAATCCACGAGTCCGGTTAAAACAACCATCCTCCGTGATACGGGTGCGATAATTTCGTTTATTGCTGCTGACGTTTTGCCACTTTCTGATGAGACATTCTGTGGAAGTCATGTACTAGTTCGAGGGATTGAGATGGGTGTTACGAAAGTTCCACTTCATGAAATTTACCTGCAGTCTGATTTGTATACTGGCTCTGTGAAAGTTGGTGTGCGTGAAAGTTTACCTGTGCCCGGTGTACATTTCATTCTTGGCAATGATCTTGCTGGTGGTAAATTCATGCCAGTATTAGAGGTGTGTGAGAAACCTGTGTTGTCTGATCATTCGGACGATTTGATAAAAGATTATCCTAATGTGTTTCCTGCGTGCGCCGTTACGCGAGCGCAAGCCCGTAAATTCGCTGATGCGGATGATCTGGCTTCGACTTTTATGGCACCTAGCTTTGAGAACGATGTGTTGATGACTGAGAACAAAACTGATGAGAAATGCGATGTTCCAGAAACAGTGTGTGAGTTGAAATTGCAAGTGACCAGAGAAAAGATTATTGCAGCACAAAAAGAAGACGGTTCTCTGCGCAATATCTTCTCTTTAGTTGTTCCGATGGAAGTTGCCAATAGAAGAAAAATTGCTTTCTATATTGACAATGGATTACTGATGCGTAAGTGGTGTCCAGATATTACGAACGAATGGGCAGTCGTAAATCAAATTGTCATTCCTTTGTGTTACAGGCAAATGGTACTCTCCCTGGCTCACGATCACGATCTTTCCGGACACTTGGGTATTAAGAAAACTTACCAACGAATTCTGAAGCATTTCTTTTGGCCTAGGTTAAAGTCGGATGTAGCGAAGTTTTGTAGAACATGCAAGGCATGTCAGTTTTCAGGTAAGCCAAACCAAGAAATTCCACGAGCACCGCTTGTTCCAATACCAGTTATGGGTGAACCTTTTTCACATGTTATAGTTGATTGTCTTGGTCCTCTGCCCAAGACAAAGGCTGGAAACCAATATTTATTAACTATCATGTGTACGGCGACGCGGTTTCCCGAAGCTGTTCCGCTACGGAAAATCACTGCGCCTGTAGTGGTAAAAGCACTAGTGAAATTCTTTTCAACATTTGGTTTACCTCGAGTAGTTCAAACTGACCAAGGTACGAATTTTCTTTCAAAACTTTTTGCACAAGTACTGAAGACCTTAAACATCTCTCACAGAACAGCCAGTGCGTATCATCCAGAGAGCCAAGGCGCTTTAGAACGGTTCCACCAGACGTTGAAGTCAATGCTTCGTAAGTACTGCATGGACACAGAGAAAGACTGGGATGAGGGTACACCTTTAGTTTTATTTGCTATTAGAGAGGCAGTTCAGGATAGTCTAGGCTTCAGCCCAGCACAGTTAATTTTTTCACATTCCGTCCGAGGACCGCTCAAAGTACTCGAAGAAAATATACTATCTCCGGTCACAAGTGTTAAAACGAATGTTTTAGATTATGTGAGCAAATTTCGTGAAAGATTACACCAAGCTTGTTCACTAGCGAAAGAGTCTTTACTGAACGCACAGACCACTATGAAGAAGAAATTCGACCGTGCATCTGTTTTGCGTAATTTCAATGAAGGAGACCAAGTATTAGTATTGTTGCCTGTTGTTGGGTCTGCTTTTTCTGCACGTTTTGCTGGCCCATACAAGGTGATAAAGAAATTGAGTGATACTGATTATGTGATTGGCACGCCTGATCGCCGAAAAAAGTCCCGTGTCTGTCACATTAACATGTTGAAAGCTTACCACTCTAGAGAGTCGATTTGTACAGACCAAAAGGAAACTGAAACTGATATTTCAACTACTGCTCTGGTATCTGAAGTTCTTGATTCTGAGTCTAACTCATCTGAAGATGATGGATTGATTGTGCGTCACGAATATCAACAGTGCGCTCGACTTTCAAATTCTGAAGTTCTTGCTGACTTAGATTCTCATTTACATCTACCCGATTCACAGAGTAATGACATTAAAGAGTTAATCAGTTCTTTTCCAAAGCTTTTCAGTGATGTGCCGTCCTGTACTACAGTCTTGCAACATGACATCGATGTGGGTACTGCTAGACCGATCAAACAGAATGCGTACAGAGTGAGTGCTGCGAAACGTTCCATAATGAAAGCCGAGGTTGATTATTTGCTGAACCATGGTTTGGCAAAACCGAGTTGTAGTCCATGGAGTTCACCGTGTTTACTGGTCACGAAAAGTGACGGTACTGCTAGATTTTGCACCGATTATAGAAAACTTAATGCTGTGACTGTTCCTGACTGTTTTCCTCTTCCACGCATGGAAGACTGCGTGGATAATATTGGCTCAGCAATATTTGTTAGTAAATTAGATTTATTAAAAGGCTACTGGCAAATACCACTCACAGCTCGTGCATCCGATTTGTCTGCTTTTGTGACTCCGGATAATTTTATGCAATATTGCGTAATGGCTTTCGGCATGCGTAACGCGCCAGCCACATTTCAGAGACTCATTAACTGCGTGTTAGCTGGAGTTGAAAATTGTAATGCATACTTGGATGATGTCGTGATTTATTCCCATAGCTGGGAAAATCATATTTCCACTCTCAGGGAAGTTTTCATGCGTTTTGAGAAAGCATCTCTCACGATAAATCTTGCCAAATGTGATTTCGGACAAGCTACAGTCACATATTTAGGTAAAGAGGTAGGTCATGGTCAAGTGAAACCGGTGAATGCGAAAATAAATGCCATTGCAGAATTCCCCATTCCAACTACGCGAAAAGAACTGCGTCGATTTTTAGGAATGGCGGGTTATTATCGCAATTTCTGTAAGAATTTCTCAACCGTTGCGAATCCGTTAACATCATTGCTTAGTCCATCTTGCAAATTCGCATGGTCTGATGATTGTCAGCAGGCATTTGAAAACATAAAAGCTCTCTTATGTAGCGCACCTGTGTTGGCCGCACCAGATGTCACGAAACCTTTTACGCTGGAGATTGATGCGAGCGCTGTTGGAGCAGGTGCAGTGCTCATACAAGAAGACGCCCGGGGTATTGAACATCCAGTATGTTATTTTTCTCGCAAGTTCAACAAGCATCAAGTAAACTATTCGACCATTGAGAAGGAAACACTGGCATTGTTAATGTCTTTGCAGTTTTTTGATGTGTATGTGAGTTCAAGTGGTTTTCCTGTTACAGTGTTTACTGACCATAATCCTCTAGTGTTTTTAGGTAGAATGTACAACCATAACCAGAGACTGATGCGTTGGTCCTTGGTAACCCAGGGATATAACCTGGTGATCAAACACAAGAGGGGGTCCGAGAACGTCATGGCTGATGCGCTATCCAGAGCTTGCAGTGTTGGGGGTTGGAGTGAGTAAATTATATACATTGTAATTATGTATATAATTTTTTTTTGAGGGGGGAAGTGTTACGTTTCACGTATGTTTTGTTTGTTCTGTTTTGCGTGCTCTTCTTTCTCTTCCGCTGTGTGTCATGTGCTGGTTCTAGGTGTGCAACCATTGGTCCAAGGAGCTGTCAATCACCATCGACACGCCAATCAGAACCGGGTCCGCTCCGTATAAAAGCCGTGCGCTTGCGCTGTTCTTGAGGAGCGCTTGGCTTACAGCCAGACTCCTCACTTGTGTCGGCCAGCCTGTTCATCTGTGTTTTGCTTATGTTTTGCTTACAATTTGCTGTATTCTAGTTTTCTCTTTATCAAGAGACCACTTTATTAGATATGCTTGTGCAGCTCAGTATTATCTAGTGAGAAATTGAACGATCTTTGTGAGAATTGGATTATATGAGAATTGTGTTTTGCTAATGGCTAACAGTGTGTACTTTATGAGAACTCTAGTAAGGTGAGCAGTTTATGATATTTATTTGTTAGTTAGTTTAAGGAGGCGTTGCCACATGTGTAATTTTGTTTGAGGTTATGAAGTTTAGTTAAGCTTCGTGCTGAAGATTACGGTTTTGTTTCTGCATTTTTCTTTGGTTAGTCAGTTTAGTGGGTTGGGGTTTAGTTAGATCGTTTTGTTATATTTATTTCTTTGTTTTGGCAACACTCCTATTTTCTTTAATTTAATTATTTAACATTACATTTATAATGCATTCTCTCATTGTCTGACATTCACTAAATATTAAATACTTAATTTGTTTCACTTAACAAGTGGTCGTTGTATTCTCTGTCATCCAGCATCAGTAGACTCACTGAATGTTACGTTTCATCCTCTTTAATATCTTAACAACTTAAACACGTAACATATATATATATATATATATATATATCATATACTGATTTCGATTTGATTTGCAATTTAATTTTGTACTCAAGCTTCAGCTTAATATTCTGTATAGCTTCTTGCTAAAATGCAGTGTGTTAGTTAAATTAAAAAAGCAAGTAATACAGATATTAATTTATTTCAATTTGTTTTTAAATATTCAGAAATTAAACACTATTTTTTCTCTAGAGCAAACAGTAGTGAGTTATGGCGTTAGTTATCTCCTGGTGCCTTTAGGGTGTTTTTTTCATACCGTGTAACAGCTTTAAACAACTCTGAAATTGTACTTTGCTATTGCTTGCTACTAAACTGAGTGTCACTGGCAATACTTTCATTTGACTTCTTTGCAAGACACTTCATTCAGCCGTCTGTGGTGCTGTTTAGTTGCTGGTTGTTGTATTTCCTCGTTCTGGCAACAATTCTGAAACAGCTCTTACAAATGACAAGTTTTTGTTCGGTGTCTGTGACTTTAAAACCAAGATATTCACATATTACTTACGTGCTGTTTTTCTTTGATATTAATTCGTTTATTAATGCTTCTGAAGCGGTAGACGCCCTCACACCATTCGTCTACGTTTGTTTGTTTTACTGTGGGCGTTCCACATAGTACAGTTGCGCAATTCTGATTGGGCAGAATGAATTGTGCTTACTTTATTAGCTAGTAAGACTGTCACGCACAAACAGCAGTCATGCATTAGTTCTGTGTGGGGCAAAATAAATTATAAATATATATTTATTCTGTTCATTTACACAGAAATGTAGTTTTGGGAGATGAACTGAAGTTTTTGAGCAAGAGTTTGCAGGTCATCCATGCTGTTTTGATAGTTGTACACATTGTTTTGGGAAATGGACTTACTGTTTTGCGAATTTCAATTCTGATCTGAGAAATGTACTGAGAAAAACTGTAAAAGCAGGTCACTTTCATCTGATACATCTGTTACATAACTGGTCAGATTATGTGACTAACCCATAATTGTATATTAAGGCTGAAGGTCATGAACTTTGAGCATCCATATTATGTGTACATTGACATGAATGTATTTACTAAAGCTTAGTTTTATTTTTGCATGAAAAGTTCCTATTTTAATAGTAATGCAAGACATACTGTAGATCATGCCTACAACAAACATGCCCACCTGATGTAACCAGAATTAACATTAATTTATAATTGAAAACCAGAGCCAAAGAACATCACAATCTTTAAGTTATGAACTAGTTTAGATCTCAAATTATTGTGAGATATAAACTAGAATTAAAATTATGACGTTCCACATACATACATATATTTGGAACATTATAATTTGGAATTATGGTTAATTATATAACATTCTTTTAGACAGAGAATAAACTTGCAATACTGAAAACTAATGTCAAAATTAAGTGACATTTTGAGGTATCTTATTATTATTATTATTTATTTTTTTTTTTACAGATTTTGACTGTTAATCTGTATAAATGACAGTTTCTTGTTTTGTTTTTTCTTAAGAGGACAAAAAAATAAAATGTTTTATTTTATTAATTATTATTATTATTATTGTTGACAAAAAAAAAAGAGCATCCAGTGATGTTCTCGACCTTTAGAACTTTTAGTGAGGTTTCAGACATCACTACAGTGATGAATAAAACCTGGTTTCCTGAGGTATTGTATATTGAACATTAGGGATGCCGCAATACTCAATATAATGTCGAACCATTAGGTACGACCTCCACAGTTCAATACGCATACAGAAATTGTGGTTTTTCGCTTCTGCATTCGAATTTAAAATATTTAACATTTTTCCTCTTCCTTTAATTACTCTCCCAACTGGTTTTGTGTGTGTTTAATGTATGCCCATGCACTGAAACACAGCTCCCAGTGAGTAAATGTCTATCAGTGAGCTATAAAGTTAATGACGCTTTCTTCTGAAATTGATGTGTGGCTTGTCAGTAAGCGCAGTTGCTATGGAAGCCCTCAGGTTGACGTGAACAAAATGTCCACCACTTCAAATGTGGAAGCAATTGGTCAGACTTTGATTGAAGATTACAAAACATTTTTGTATATTTATGTATATTTTACATATAGAAAACATTAAGGATAACAATGCGAGTTAGCAAAATAAACATTGTAAATTTCAATTTCACTTGCACTCAAAACAAAATATGCTTGATGTTTGTTTAAAATCCTCATTTAAAATGATCTGAAACACAACTCTTGAGGTTTTTTCTTTTAGGTAACTAAATTGTTTTATGTTCAATTCCCTTAAATTTGTTTAAAAAAAAAAAGAAAAAAAGCCAACTTAATTTCATCATGTCATCCCAACACAAATAGATTATGTGGAACCCAGGATTTTTTACAGTGCGGACTGTAAACACCACAGCAGAAGTATTGTTGTCCGTGTCCACCTCTCTATGACCACAGTGCCCATTTTGTGAATCTGGAGCTACCACGTGATGCACTCATGTCAAAACGGAGCAAAATCTCAGAGGAATATTTGCAACTTCTTGCTGACTATGGCATGAAGAATCAGTCAGGCAAAATGAGGTCAAACCAGGTACCATCAAGTGGCCGCTGAGTGTAAACCCTGAGTATCTCCTTCAATCGTTCAAAATATGTACACTAACTATTTCTAAATTGATTGAAGACACAAACGCACAGTGCATACCACACTTTGTGATTTAATATTTGTAATAAAAGTTTTCAAAAAAAAAAAAGGTCTGCCTTTAAGGATGTAATTACAGCGAGAGCCTCCCAGCAGAAGGTTTGAAAACATTCAGAATACTGAATATTTCTCACACAAACATGCTATGAAAAAAGAAAAGGCTTAGCAAACCAGACAAACAAAGGCGTTTAGTTCTGGACCACTACCTTAACCTGGATTCTAGCTGACCTCAGGAAAACAAAACAAAAAAACTTGAGGAAATCAAATCGATGGACGATCAAAGATGAAAACGGTGTCACTAGTTGCACATATAAAAATAGAACATTTGCCTTCCAGAGGAGCGCAAGCTATCAAGAAGCGTACAGTATCAGTTTCAGTGTAATAAGATACTATAAGGTCACTTATAGAATCTCAGCGCTGATTAACACTATGTCTAAAGCCGTCTGAGACAAATCCTTCAGGGAATCGTGAACCTGTAACAGACGCAGCAAATCTGAAATGAAGAAGAAAAAAAAAAAATACTCTGCTACGAACAATCGTAAAGTTACATTATTTACAAATGTGTGTTGTGGATCTCCTCTTTATCTACAGACACAAAACAGACACCTCTTTCACCAAGAATCATAATAAACCATACGCTTCGGCCGATTTGATCAGTTTGATGAATTATAGCGAGTTAAAAAAAATTTGGTCTAAAGGGTTTCTGAACTATTGCTGCTCTTAAAAGACGCTTCTTTTGTTTTTTGATTTTTTTAAAAAAGTGCAACTTGTGTACGTGCCAGTGTTACATTAATGAGAAAGTGTTGAGTAGGCCATGCTGAGAACGAGACGGACGTACGACGGTCAATATCAACTTGAACAGCAAACAAATATGCTAGCTCAACCACTGACACGATTAGCACTCTTCTAAGCTACTCAAAGGACTTTTTCCAGAGTTAAAGAAGTGCTAGCAGACAGAGGTAGGCTTTGCGGCTCACTGTGAGCCATAAACACTACCGGCAATCTAGGCTTTCGGCTGCTAGATACTGACTCTGTGCTTCAATATTCTTAAACTGGTCAACAACAGTCCCGCGCAAACTGTTGCTGAATGAAATTCCCTCTTTTCCACATGACAGGAAGTGGATGGGTGTGGCTTAACCGTTAAACCCCGCCTTATCAGCTCTGCACAAAAAATCAGAGAGGGTAAAGCATTGGAAAAATGAACGCAAGACACACTATCCATAGCATCAAATCAACAAGAGCCTCTCATTTGAAAACTTTAAGATCATATCATTTCATCGAAACCTCAAAACTAATAAATAAAAAAACAAAACAAAAGTACTAATGCGACAGTCCAGCTCCATTATGATCCAGACGTTTGTTCAGAGACCTGAAGTCTGACCGGCCTCTCAATGAGGGGTGATGAAAGGACCCAAGAGGGTCGAGTCTTAGCACAAACAAAGTAACAACTAGATTTAATAAATTAATACACATACTTCATTTTTTTCTCTTTTTTTTTTTCTTTTTTAAGGAGTGAGACATTGTTTTGTTGAGTCCGTGGTTGGTTGGTTGGTTGGCTGCAGACCTGTTTATGTACATGGCTCTTTCGCCCCTTTTCGCTGGCAGGCTCAGAGAGGCCAGAGATCAGTTTTTGGAGTCTTTTAGTGGATGTGATGGATGTTTGAATGCACACATCACGGGTAAGCAGAGGGAGCAGGAGAGGAAGGCTCATTCAGTCATTCGAACATGCTCAATCCAGCTCTTTACTCCTGAACTGAACTGCTGTGTGTGCTGGCGCTGGCTTTCCCGGCCTTCCGTTCATAGTTCACTAGTCTCTGTCCAACCAGGTACCTGCAAATAAGAACCAGAGGACACATCAGCACAAAACACAAAGCCTTGATAAAAAAGGCTGTCAGTAATGAGCTTTGTGTAGTTTACATTGAGATGACAAAGGCTTTTTCAAATACTTTCATTTTGAAACCTATTTTTTTTTTTATGTTTGCATTTTCCAACCCATAAAACACATGTCAACGTGCAAATAGAGAAATGCAAGAAAGCATAACAAGTTGAAAAGAAAAATGTAGTGTAAACAAAACTTACAAAAAACATAAATTGGAAAAATGTCTGAAATATTTTCAAAATGAGAACAAAAAGTATGCATCATAACATTAGCAATACAATGCATCAATATATTTATACAAATTTTATAGAAGTTAAAATTATTAAAACTAAACTACATTTTAAAGTAAAATCACTGACAAAAAAAGTTCCTTACGAGAGAAATTTCAGAAACTGTAATGTAATGTATTCATTCATATGCAACATCTTCATTTAACAATCAAATATTGTTTTAATATGTACTTTATTGTAATTTATTTGAATGTAATTTATTTGATTTAATCAGCTTAACTTGATTTAATTACATTAAAACTTTTTTTAAAAGTTTTATTTTATGTATTAGGAACAAAGTCTTCAATATACTGCACTTAATAAGATAAATCAGGAATGTGATCAGCCAAGGACAAAAAAGACGGAAGACGAGTCCAAAGAATCTTGAATCCAAAGAATATAATTTTTCCTGTAATTTAGTGGCTCTTTATTCCTAGTCAGACAACAATTCCAAATATTAAAAATATTACGTCCAGTGGAATTGAGTAGCCTAATATACTTTAACATTACACCCTGACAAAAATATCATATCCCTAAAAAAAGTTTATCACTTTCCCTTTCCTTCGGTTTAGTCCCGGCATTTTAATAGTTTTAATTAATTATAAATTATATTTTGTATAAATTTATAAACTTATAAAACTTTTAGGTATTACATTTGAGGTTCTAGGCCCACATGGTTCCCACTGAATTGAAGCAGGGCTGCACCCAGTCATTAACTGGATGGGAGACTACACGGAAGGCTAGGCTACTGTCGAAGTGGTGTTAGTGAGGCCAGCAGGGGGCTCTCAACCTGCGTGGGTCCTAACGGCCTAGTATATTAATAGGAACTCTATACTGCTCAGTGAGTGCTGTCTTTCGGATAAGACATTAACCGAGGTCCTGACTCTCTGTGGTCATTAAAAATCCCAGAATGTCCTTCGAAAAAAAGAGGATCCCTATATTAAAATTGGCTTCATCACTCCGTCTCCTCTCCACCAATCAGTTGGTGTGTGGTCTGGAGCAATACGGCTGCCGTCGCATCATCAACGTGGATGCTGCACACTGTTGGTGGATTAGGAGATTCCCCCTCTGTGTAAAGCGCTTTAAGTGTCTAGCATAAATGTAAGGAATTATTATTGTTATTATTATTATTAGGCTGTAGCACTGAATAAATGACGACATGAGGACAGATGACTTGCAGAGAATAATAACAAATGTGTATCCTAGCTTAATTTGTAATGTACATAGATTGCACGTGGCGTGAAATGCAGTCGAGCGCACATTTAAAGCGATTTCATAATCTTGCATATTGTCAGCGGCTTCATCATACATGCACATTATAGGACTGCACAATATCATTACATTATATACACAGTAGCCTAATAGCTCATCCCTGAATGGCATCCGAAATGAAGCGGTTACTGCTCTTTCTTGTGCATAATAATGAACAATGACAGTGCAAACCAAAAATTGTCTTCTTTGATGATGATGAACCTCAGTTATAATAATATATTTGATTACATATTATTACTATAGATGTTTTGCAAGAGTACAAGAGTTTTTTCTGTCATTTTTTAATTCAAATGCATACTTCCTTGATAAAACTATCAGTTTCTAAAATTGTATTTAAAATTAAATCCACTAGTACTAACTCCTAAGGAGTGTATTACTTGACACTCCTTGAGACTCACTTGTCATTCTTGATGTGCTCATAAAGGCGCTTGAATTGTCGGATTTGAAAAGAGAGGATCCCCATCAGGAACACCACCATCAGGAGGAAGGGGTAGATTCTCCTCTGCACAAGATTCTGCATCTCCATCGTGACCCCTATGGCGAGAGTCAAGAGCTTGTTAGAACACGAAAGAGTGATTGACTTTAATGGTGTACCATAGCATGAGTTTAAATCTTAAAGGGACAGTACCTATAGTGAAAATTTATGAACCAATAACAAACTCTGAAGTTCTTCAAAACCTTTATGAGTTTATTTCAATTAAACAGAAAAGAAAATATTTTGAAGCCACCACTGACATACTTAGCAAAAACAAACACAAACAGCAAAACTATGGAAGTCAATGGCTACTGGTTTTGACCATACTCAGCAGAAGAAACTGAAACAAGTGGAGAATGAGTAGATGATGCTCACAGAACGAGAATTTTTGGATGAACTTAAATATACAACGTGGATTTGTATGGTTTGAGTTTTCAGACAGATTTTATTTTTGGAAGGTTCCTGAGAACACACCTGGCTTTGAGGCATTTAGGATATCTGTAACATTCAGCAGCACAGCCAGAGATGAGCTAATTTTACCACTTTACTCCCAGAAACAGCCACTGATGCAGCCGAAAAGCTTTCACTGATACGTCGTTGACACAAATTGGTCAGAAAATGTGAATATGCTGTAAAACACTGATCTCTTTAATAACCACAAAGAAAGCTGGAAGTATTCCGACTTCAACAAACTGGTATTTTTTTGCAAAGCTGATTTATAAATGCTGCATAACTCAACTTACAGCACTTATCAATGTCATCCATCCATTCACATCTCATTTAAATTTTGATCTTAAAGAGCTCAAGTAGTCATTCACAATGCAGCTGTTACAACAGGACTTTTTCCTCATTGATTGAAGACCACTCGAATCCACACATGGCGGAGCTACTCGAGTGGGTGCTGAAACCTCTTCAACATGAGGATCAACCAATCAAAAAAGTCCTGTTACAACAACTGAATAGTTTATTCTGTGACTCCTGGATGAACGGAAATTTTACATTTCTGTTATATATACACGGCCTGTCAAAGGCTTTGAATTGCTAGACTTTCAATAGATTTATAAATGTCTCTTCTGCTCATCAAGGCTGCATTTATTTGATCAAAAATACAATTAAACATCTATTTTATACATTTTTAATGTTAAATTTCTTCGAGAAAAAGATTTATCAAAGACAGATTAAATTAATCAAGAGTTCTTAAACACCTATGATTGGTCACGCGCTCAACAAAAAAGGCTGCGATTGGCTCTAACGGTAAGCGCGGCTCTGGCAATGTTCAGCGAACAGTGACATGGACACTGATGTTAAACGGCCACGGCAATCAGCTGATCTAATGTAGATGGCGATGCGGTGGAGAAAACTCGCTCTGCAGCCACGCTCGTGTCTGGATCCACAAGTAACGTTATTTTTTAACAGCCAAGAGAGGAAATAAAACATTACCTCACAAACATGCCAGCAAGTCAAAGGGGCCAGAGAGTGAGAGAGAGTTTACAGCTTTCATTTTTTCCTAGCTGGGTCTGATGTACCCTGTCAGTAAGACTGTCCAGCAAACTCACAAACAGTAAATTGTGCACAGTTAGCTGCTTTTTAAGTAGTCGGAGCGTTTTAAATTACATGCGGTCTCCTCCCTCGTCATAGTAAGCAACTGCAATATAACGCATATGTGATAAATGACATCAGTACATAATAACTGTTTATGATTATTACTGAACCGATACTGAACTGTTTGCCTCTGCATCGCGGTGCATCAAAGAAACAATTAATTCTGACTTCCCTACCTAGCAGCTCTGTTTGCTTAGCATTCCAATCTACTGAGAATGTCAAGTACAGTTTAGTTTTCATACTGAATTAGGGTGACACAACATGCTCCATTTTTATGGGATACTTCCTGTCCAGGATTTTTATATTGTAAACATCAAGATTTTTGATGGTTGGACCAAGCAGAGTAGATTGATCATTGTATGACTATATTGGTCTATTGGTCAATTATTTATGTACAAGATCTGCACATTTTTGGACAAACTACTTTCAATCGTTACCATCTGCAGGTATGAAAAGAACAGGAAAACCAAGCCGAATTCAGGAATCTTAGCCAGGACTTGTCCCATAATAAATTGAATTTAGGGTCACCCTATTCTGAATGCTCTCCTCAGGATTGGCATGGTGACACAAATAAAAAAAAAATGATAATAAAAATCGCTTGACCTAAAATGACTTTAAAACTAGTTTATGATGCATTTCTCTTATAAAAACTTGAGAGCAGGGTGAGAATCTTAATTATTATGACAAAGATATCGTACCCTAAATTTGTCTAATGACAAAATCACCAATGTTGTTTAAACCCTCTGTTTTTTTTATTTATTTCTACTCACCAAGCAGGGGCACGATGCCCACAGCAATCACATAAGGGATGCAAAGAGACAGCAGCAATACAGCAATGACCGGCGCCGCCAGCTTCCTGATGATGAAATGAAGGTCAATGTTCCTGATTCCATTGGCATACACCTAAAAAGAGGTAAATCATTTAGTTTGTGCAGTAAAGCATCTACAGCCATCAAAGCACCACAGAGATCATGAACAAACAATAGGTCACAGCAGCCACTGACCTGCTCAATAACGGTCTTCAGCCACCACTGGGGACCCATGAGGGTGATGGCAGCAATGATTTTGGCATGAAGCACTCCTAAAGCCCAGTCCTTAACGACACAGAGAAGAATTAAGAGTCAATACCACTGACACGGCCATACCTCTGTGCCCCACTTAGCACCTGTGGAAATTAAGATCTCCAAACAGGATGGATTAGATTAGCAGGGCAAAGGAGTCTTTTGAAAAACTGCCTGCTGCTGGAGTAAATCCAGCCAAAATCTGTTTTCCGGAAAACATCAGCGACACAGCTCATTAGCTCCCAATAGAGAACAGTACACAGCATTAAAACAAGTGCTGGGTCAAATCAATACTGACACACAGTGGACATGGCAGATGAAAATAAGGTCATTTTCATCTGTGTATAAAAACAAACAACATTAAAAGTGCCATGGAATGCATTAATACAGCATGTTAAATTGTTCTCTGATATCTAAATAGAAGGTATTTGGAGTAGATAATTGTAAAAAATATCTACAAATGGTTTTATAATTTCATTTCCAACCCAAGGAACCCAAGTCCAAAGACATGCACTATAGATGAATTGGGTAAGCTAAATTGGCCGTAGTGTATGTGTGTAAATGAGAGTGTATGAGTGTTTCCCAGTGATGGGTTGCAGCTGGAAAGGCATCTGCTATATAAAACATATGCTGGATAAGTTGGTGGTTCAATCCACTGTGGCGACCCCAGATTAATAAAGAGACCAAGCCGAAAAGAAAATGAATGAATAAATGATATGGTTGGTTTTGAGCATATTTGGAGTGTTCGTGAATATTAATGAGCTCTGCTCAGATGGTCATCTCAGTGCCTGATGCTCACACACACAAACACACATTTGTGCTAAATAAACCTACTCCAGTTGTTAAAAAAAGTTTTTAAAATTGAGTAGATTCCTAGTTAAATGACTATAAAGTGCTAAAGGGGTTATTTGAGCTAGAAGAAGTGAAAGTGTTACCTTTAGGACACCAGAAAAATGTAATTTGCTCCTGAGTTTTGTTATGGAAGAAATATAGACTAAATTATAATTATACTTGAAAAATGTGGCTGACATGGATGTATTTATAATGAAATTTTGTGTGGTTAATCTGCATGAAAACACAGCCAAAAATAAAAGTTTTTTAAGAGTTGTTTAAGTGCATTTGCTTTCCGAATCTGTATATCCTCTATTTTGTGTACTGACAACCAGTGAACAGATGAGATAGTTGCCAGTCAAAGAAGGAAAGTCTTGTTTGCCCTTTAGGAGGTTGTTTCTATAAGTATGTGACCTTATGTAAATACTAAAATAAATGATAGTATTTGGACTGCTTTTGATATATTAATTGTAGATTTTTGTCAATGAAATAGCATGAAAAAAAGTTTGTTAATTTAGGTTAATTTAAAAATATATATATATTTATCATAAATTAACCTTCTGCATTACACGGAGGAAACTTGTCAGTAAATCATTTATCATTTTAGGTGAACTGCACCTTTAAGAGCAGCACTTCTAATCATGGCTCACCTGCCAGGGGTAGAACAAAGGAGTCTGATCCAGCGGCACTCTGAGAGGAGCTACAATCACCAGCTCAAACAGCAGTCCCAAGAGCAGAGGAATCACTCCAGCCAACAGCACAGCCACAATCAGGGTCTTCATAATCTGAATTCACACAGAAATCATCAATTACCAACACGGCTGATTATATAATCATCTGTGTCTCAGTTTTTCCTTTGCATAAGGTTTTTCTTGAAACAACAACAATTTCAAGGGGTTTTCACACCTGTAGGTCAACTGTTTTGTCAAAAAGAAAACATGGTTAAAAAAACATTACAATTCCTACTTTTTATTTCTAAACAGACTAAAATTTCTCACAAGCAGGTAAACTCCCATCTCATTGGTCAGTGCACCCATTTATGTTCCTGTAATCGTCTCACATTGGTCATATACCAGAATGAATAGAAAACATCTACAGTATGTCTCTTATCATGGCTTTCTTTTTTATAACTGATTGGGCTATTTAATCATTTTGAACAAGAATCAAGGCCATCAAGGTATTTTGTGTGTTTTAGAACGCTGCTCTGAACTGTTTCTCTGACCAAATTACAATATATAATTTTACATAGACTTTGCTCTAGATAAACCCACAATCATTCTGTGGGGTAGGCTTCTGTTGGTAAGCTGCAAAGAAAATTACTTCAACAAGTTTATGCAAAATATACACAGCGGGTAAAATAAGTATTGACATATCAGCACTTTTATCAGAAAACATATTTCTAAAGGTGCTGTGGACTTGAAATGTTTACCAGATGTCAGTAACAGCTATAGTAATCCATACATAAAAAGAAAACAAAACTAATTTGTTTAGAAATCAAGTTACGTGTAGTAAAATAAAATGACACAAGGACAAAGTATTAAACACATGAAAAAATGAAGGTGTAGAAAGGCATGGAAAGCCCAGACAGCAGCTGAAATCTCTCAGTAGCCCTCCCTCTCTACAGTGTAAATAAATATTAGAAGTTTCAGTCCCACCAATTAGATGGCTAGAAGAATGAAGATGAAACCAGAGTGGACATTTAAGCATAACAATGATCGCAAACAAAGCCGAAGAAACTCTCAACTGGTGGCAGAAAAGAAAATATAGCTGCTAGAATGGCCAAGCAAATCACCTAAGCTCAATCCAAAAGAAAATAAGAACTAAATATCAGAGTTGATAGATGTGACCCAGAGAATAGTCAAGATTTTTAGACTCTGATGAAGTACTGGAGGAAAAAAATTAAATAAATCACACCTGAGCAATGCATGTGACTCCATTCTTCATACACGAGCTGTCTTGAAGCTGTCATTACCAAAAAAAGAGGCTTTTTTACAAAGTATTAAATACATTTCGGTAGTTCAATGTCCTTGTGTCATACCATTGTTGTTACACAATTAAATTATTATTTTTTTGTCGTTTGTTTCTATGTTTGCTTTAAACCAAAATCTGGGTCATGTCAACAGCTTCATTAGAAATATATTCACCAGGGAAAATCATCACAAACTCAATACTTATTTTACCCGCTGTACATGTTCTGAGTAAACAAACATTTTTAAAAATTTAATTGCAAAAGGATGACAAAGTACAATGAATAGGTAACAGTAACACTTTACAATAGTTTCATTAGTAAATATTAGTTAATGCATTAAGATAAGCAGTGAGAAACAGTTAATAAAAATACAACTTAATATTATTATTTATTGATCACCTGAGACTGTCATAAAATTGACTTTAGTTAAATTAACTGATGTTAACAAACGAAACCTTACTGTACAGAATTAACAACCAATAGGCTATAAATGGGCAGAGAATTTAAGGTTGTGTGCCAGATTAACATATGAAATATTAATGTTTGAAAATAAATCACCTATTAAGTTTAAGCATTTGCTGCTGTGAAGAACACCACTTCCAATACAGCGATCTGAATATTCTTAAAAAGCACTGTAATTGTTTAAATAATATTTTTACTCTATTTTAAAGTGCCCATAATTTCAAGAATGTGTATGATCATTATTTTACTGATCTATTGAATATCTGCATATTTTTCCACACAGTGTACATAATAGCTCATCACACGGTGTGATTTGATTCAGTGGTCCATTGGGTCATATGGCTTTTTTCTGGAAAAGCAGGGTTTGTTTTCTGCACTGCTAAAGCAATTTCAATTTGCATGAAAGCATGAGGACTCACGGGGTTAGAATTAACACAGTAAAACCAATACGATCATTGCTGTTCATATCAATGTATATGCAAAAGTGCTGAAAAGGTCTCCAGAGCTTTAATAGAGGTTTCATTTCCAACATGTATTGTAAGTGGTCAAATTAAAACCGACTGGGCCATCTGGAGAGGTTTTGAAAGAGTGGAAATTCAAATGAATTATTAGGGATGTAAGAGAAGTGACAGAAGAGGTAAAACTGCAATGTACTGCTGAAGTCAGAATTATTAGCATTCCTGAATTATTATGCCCCCTGTATATTTTTGTCCCCAATTTCTGTTATATCTAAAATTAAACTGTTTTTGCTATTTGATACATATAACCCTATTGACATCAAAACAAAATCAGACCCTTTTAAAGATAGAATAAGAGCATTTTAAAGTCACATATGTTACAGTGAATTAACCCCAAGCTCTCAGTTTAAAAGCTAATGTTTACACTTATAAGACTGTGACAGCATTGAACTGAGTACCATGAGGGTCCACTCCTGAATCTTTAGCAGGATGACTCTGCGACCCTGAGGCATCCAGGCCAGCAGTACGGTGATCGCTCTGATGGAGAGCCAGCACACATAGAGGCCACATGCTGCAGTGTACAGTTCGTGTATCTTTGCACTGCCCGTCCAGAAGGACATCAGCCAGCGTCCAGTGAACACTGCAATAAACACAAACAGACAATTCAGAGATCTGATAAAATCATGAGGCAACATCACCATTCGCTCTCTCTCCCTCAATATGAAAGAGTAGTAAATATAGGTTTTCCGTAATGAAATGTTATTACATAATATTTATTAACAGCTAATACTTGTTAAGGTAAAAGTTAAATGGAACGTCTCATTATAGCTGCATTTCTTTATTTGATCAAACACATTTGAATTATTTTGAAATATTTATATTATTAAGAGTACAGTCACCTTTTTTTTGGTCATTATTTAATGTTAAAGTTTACTAACATGAACCAAGACTGCACAACACTTGTACAGTACCAGCCTTTATTAATCAGAATTATTAAAGCATTATTAACATCATGATTGTTGATGGTAGATGCACTGTAAGTTAACATGAACTAAAAAAATGAACAGCTTTATTTGTCCAAGAATAAACACTATAATAAATGCATTGTTCATGGAAGTAAATACTTGATTTGATTTATAATGACACTGTTATACACTGATTCTTTTCAATGGGTTAAAGTAAAAAAATACATCCAAAATATCTCTTATTTTTATGCTATTCAGGAGCCATGTGCACCCACTGACAGCTAAAATCTGCTTCGCCCTCTCTTCGCGTTCAAAGCAAACTTGAATGCCAAAGCATTTTAGATATTTAAATAAAATAGCCTAATATATTAACATCATCAAATAATAAAATAATCAGCAAATGAAAAATAAATCACAGAAAAAGAAATAAAAACAGACAATATCTCTAAAAATGACCATAATTACAAGATTAAAACGTGTAGATTACTTAAATAAGGCAAATGCGTTGATCAACCATTACTAATAGTGTACATATATTTTGCAGCCAGTTTAGACCAGTCATTTCGTACTCAGAGTATATACAGTAGTAAAGTTATTCTGAGTCATTTGGATTAAAAAATTAATTATGTAATGTTTCTCTTGTTCTCACAACTGTATGCACACAGTCAGCTGCAAAGCCAAGCGAAAGTAGGCTCAAGTAAAAAGGTTATGGAAAAACGCATACGAGCTTTAGAAAACGAAAGCAAAAGTTGAATCCCGGACATTTTACGAGATTTAGAACCCGGCCGGCGCACCTCTGTGGGTCTACAGAAGATGTGTGGGAGTGTTGATCTCACAGACACATAACGAAACGAGTATGCAAGACAAGATTTTCCACTACTTAGGCTAATCGATAGCGGATGTTTGGTTATATTGGGCGGATACAAAAACAAATGTAAAGGATGTTGATAAGGGTAAAAAAAAATAAATGTCAATAAATATACTTGGGCGGCCGTTAATACAACTGGGCAGCCCACACAAGTCTATGTGTGAGAAGCACTGCATTAAATAGCACTGACTAATACAACCTTATTGTAAAGTGTTACAGTTTTAAGTAGCACTTTTCTAAAAAAAAAAAAAAAGAAAGCGGTTTAAATGAATAAAATGAAAGAAAACACTGAAATCTGAGAAGTATATGTAAAACAATAGAAATTCATGACAAATTAATACATGACAAAAAAAAATATATATATATATATATATATATATATATATATATATATATATATATATATATATATATATATATATATATATATATATATATATATATATATATATATATATATATATATATATATATATATATATATATATATATATATAAAAGCAGCTTTAAAGCATCATTAAAAGGTCCATAGACTAATGTGCTCCTGACTCTATATAATAGCTTCAAGTGGTGAACTCTTTTATTTTATGTCTACATTTTATTCACTGACCACTTTTATTGTGTTCATTTTTGAATCCTGTAAGCTCAGAAATCAATACACTTTTTTTGTGATCCAGAAAGGGAAAAAGTCATTTCAAGTCAATTTTTATTTAAGTGTGAACTAATAGTTTAAACTCCATTTGTTTGCTTCTCACCTGGTAACGTAAGACACACCAAACTGGCCAAAAGTAGCGTCACGCACATGAACAATATCAGCAAGACAATCTACAGTGGGGAAAAAGAAGAAAAACAGCCATTAAGCTGAAAATCAAGTATATCAAATCTAGACAACCATAAAAAAGTAAATGTACAAATGAGAGACTTGGCGTACCCTTAGAGGAAATTTCATGGGCCGGTGGTAGGGTTGGAACCCTACCGGGCCGCCCTGCTGCAGTATGGCTTGGTGGGCAGCATGCAGCCCTTCTCCCACCACAGGAATAGCATTGTTACGGGCCTGTTGGTTATTGTTATTGGCTTGCTGGTTGGCATTGTTCTCATTGTCTTCCTGGTCTCCCAGCAAGTACGAGTGCAAATCTCTAAAATGTGTGGCACAAGTAAGGTAGATGGAGATTAACATTACAGCTTCAAGAAATTCAAAAGACGCAAGAAAAATATAAATGAAAACCCTCAAACTAAAGCTTTATGTATTCGTGCTCATTCATTCACAAGGAGACAGCATTAAATGGATTTAAAATGTTTTTAGCTTTTGAACCACTTCCAGATGTAGTCAAAATACTATTAGAATAGATTAGGGTCTATTTACTTCTATAAACACGTGGGGACCACTAATATAGAGCATGATGAAATTAAATGGGTCAACAAAATCTATGATCACTTGAGATATTTGAAAGCATGTTAATATAAAGCTGGTGGAAATGGTAGTGTGCCTTGGGAGACCAAAGGTGGAAACGGGGCTGTAGTGAACTCCGGTTGAACTGCATGGCACAAATAGTTACATGAATAACAAAAGTATGTACCACGGCAAGTGTTTTGACCTAAAATCTATTAAATCAAAGCTAATTATTTATAAATACTCAACAATCCCTAACACAAAGTCCAGTTCTTCAATACAATTTTTTCAAGACAACACAGGAGGAAAATTCATGAGTTCATGAGGTTAATGGACGTACTGAGCAGCAGGGTAAATATGTATGGGAGACTTACAGCAAGTATCCAGCGGTCACGGTCCAGGCTCGCACTAGACCTTTGAGCCATTGCCGTGTGTGTCCCTGTTCCAACAGTGCAGGAAGAACGACCTGCAACAACAGCAGCTCCAGAGACAACTCGCTCACTGGAGCGTCACTAAAATAGAGAGAGGAGAGAACCCAAGACATTACATTTATACATATAATAGTAGAATCAATGTTCTCAATTAGCAATAGAGCTGTTCAGGCATGACATCAATTTGTAGGCCACCCATAGGACTATATCTTCATGGGTTCCCTAAGGAATAACTAATTGGTTTTTAGGATTAAAAAACCTTGAGTCATTTTTGCCAGCAATTTTTACCCTTTTCAACACTCTTCTGGTCATCCTTGAATAGCAAGGTCACACGGTCACTCTTAAATCCATTTCAAACATTTTGAATTCTTACATATCTAGATTCATGTGAGCATTAATAATACTATAAAGACCTTTTTAAGACCAAAGATTTGAGGGAAAATTTTTGGAAGGACAAACTATACAATAATATCTTGAGAACTACATATAATGTAAAGGGAGCACATAAAATCTGATCTTACTTCATTTTGAATGACATTTACATTAAGTATATGAATAACTCTGATGAATGCGGAAATAACTTTTACCTTCTGATCAGACTCATTGTATGTCTGTATACACGACCGTGGTTGTCAGACCTGCTGCTATAAATACAACTCTTTATGTGGAACGTAGACATTACATGTAGTAAAAAAAGCATGTGGGGGGCAAACAAGTTTATATATACTATTATCAAATAATATTATAACTTTATATAAATATTTAATACTTGGCCACACAATTTTCAATCTTCATGTTTTGATTTATGGAAGTTAGCTAAACTTGTAGCACAGAAATTACTCCATCGCTTCACTTTAAAATGAAACATTTCAACAACTCCTCATATAATAATTGCCATGATCATATGAATAAGTCTTAAGGCTACATTTTAACAATCTAGGCGCAAAGTCTAAAGCACATGGCGCATTTTTTTATTTACATGGCAGACTTTGTAAGTGGAAAAACTAAACACTTCACTAGCAAGAAAAGTTAAACAGACCATCTGCAGCGTGAGGATAAAGAATGAGCCTCCTCCATTCGACCATACTTTCCCTTTATTTTACTTTTACTCTTTTCTTACTCCTTTACTTTCACAGATTACAAAACGGTGTCATACGCACTCCACTAAAGACATCCATTAGCCTGCATATTTAATTTTGTTTGCCGAGCACAAAGATTTCTACATTCCGTTCTAATTTCTAGCAAATGAATAAATGAACAATAATAATGAGTTATATCCTAACACACATCCTATTCTTATGCCTCATATGGTGAATGTCTCCAAAACCCGACAGATGGACAAATCTAAACTTGTTTTTATAAAAAAAAAAACTAATATAAATATGCATATAATAAATAATACTGCTAATAACAATAACAACATTATACAAACCCAAATTGTCATGAATAAACTGAAAAAGCCCCATGACATGAAGGTAGTGTTTTTTATCTATAGAAAATAATAATTTTTTGTAACATTTTAATCCTTAAACTTTTTCATATGTAAAGATATTTGTGTATTGCTGCACATCCTGTGTGTATGAAGCAATGTGTAAGCGCTTGGACCTGCATAGGCGCATAACTAACGTGCTCTGCGCTGGACTTTAGACCAGCTTTTAGTTGATCAATGGCGCAGTCTATTTCAGTTCCTCAAAATAGCAACGCGCCAACAATGCGCCCTAACACACCTCCTTTTTAGACCAGAACACCCATGAGACCACAAAGGGGCGCAAATGGATTTGCAATTTAAACAACATGGTGCAAAATGTGAAAATTAGGGTTGCACTGATCTGAAAATAGGAACAAATCGCACCAAACACGTGTTGTGCCTTATTGCACCAATATGTTATAGGGCCCTTAATTTTCAGATTTGAGAGCTTTTAAGGCTTTAAATCATGAAAAAGCTATTTAATTTATGTTCTTGAAGTTAAAAGAAAATGAAAAAATTAAAAGAAAATGAAAAAAAAAAAGGAAAAGAAAAGAAAGAAGAAAATGGAAAAGCTTCAGCAAGTAATTTGACCACACAAAGGGGGTGTTCAGATAGGTAAACAAACAGGAAATATAAAAGAAACCAGGGAAATAATCAGTAAAACATTTTCTGTGACAAAACAGCATTTTCATGATTCTGATGAACATTCATTTATAATATTATATGAAACATCAATTTGCAATATCAAGCAGAATAAGGGACTGCTTTTGTACTGGTAAAAGTAGCTGGCAGGGAATGACACCAGAAGTTTCAAATGGCTGCACCCTTCAGTTATTAAATAAACACATTGCTAATATATTGTTGATTTTTAAAAATTACTTTATCATCAGCAAAGTCGCAGTCCTTGGTGAGAAAATCCCATCTTATACTATCCTATCATTCTAAACCCATTAGACAAATACTTAAGAACAGGATGTTAAGTTTAAAGCAATCAAGAGAAATTACACATTAAACTTCATTACACATTAAAAGTAAAAAAATAAATAAATAAATCTGTCACTCTCACATCATTACAATCCAGTATGACAAAAGAGGTTCTTCTCTTCTGAAGGATATCTCAGTGTTTTTTATTCAATCATACTTAAAAGTCCACCATTTTAGACCCCAATGATTTTCATTGCATACAAACACATATATATATATATATATATATATATACATACATACATACATACATACATACATACATACATACATACATACATACATACATACATACATACATATATATATATATATATATATATATATATATATATATATATATATATATATATATAAAATTGAGTTTCTAAGTCTCCATATCATTTTTTTCTAAACAATATAAAAAGAGGAAAAAAACATTATGTAACACTTGAGGTATGGCCTATGTCCACAGAAGTCAGAGTCGGTGCTCCAACAAACACTAGAGCTGTTCAAAGTACTCTCAAAGTGACGAATGTAAATCTCAGCGGAGCCGAAAGCACAGCAGGGTTAAATGGGGTAAAACACCCTACGCAAACACTCAGCGAAGGCACTTTCTAAGCCATTATTGTTGTGGACACTACATTAACAGCTCCCTGCAAGATCACACTATGGAAATGTCTGCTGGGAATGAATGATGACATCAGGTGTAACACACCTGGCAAATGATGCAACGAGCCCACCTGACACTACAGAGAGTCTCTGACACTCATTAGGTAAAGAAGCAAAGGTCTGACCTGACAGCAGTAATTAGTTAACATTTTATGGCCCTTTCTTTTAAACATGATCTCACGCTAAGAAAGAACTTTGCCTCTTTCTGTTCTTCAATCTCTGAGCAGATTAATAAGAGCAAAAGAAACAATTGACTTTAAGTTCAACCTCTGAATACGTTTACACAAAGTTATGATTAGCAGCTATCACAAGGGGATATTAAGCTTTAGGGCTTCAGGATAATGAGATGGAAATGCAGCTTATTTACCTGTAAAGCATCACATTGTAGGGTAGAAATGAAGGAAAGATGTGCTTGATTATCCGGATAGGAAGCCACAACATAAGAAGAACTATTGAGCCAAACACAACCTAAGCAAAAAACAAAGAAAGAGAGCAAACTTTAATTTTCCATTCAAGAGCAAGGAACGGACCACATAGGACCACAATGCTACTTAAATGAAATTGAATAAATATCAACAAAACTGGACAACTTAGCCATTTTAAATATATATTATATTTATTTTATACATAACTAACATACCAGAGCAGTAATCGAAGTATACTACTAACTATACATATACTATAAATATTTAACTATACACATAACCTAACTGTGCTTTCACATCGAAGGCGGTGAGAGCATCAAAGTTCACTCTGGCCAGCCTGGCAACAACACTGTCTGCCTTCACAGCTCCGCCGGCAAGAGCGTCAAAATTCGCTACATTGATCTCTCATTTAATGGAGCCATTGCAGCAAATCAGTTACATTCCCACATAAAACATGGTTTCTAGTGTGAAAATGTGCCGCACTTTTTATCAAATTCATTTAACAATGGAAGATCTAGCTGCTGCCTGTGGTGTGGCTTTGCTCCACTTATTCAATATGTGTCTATATGTCTAAAATATCCTGAAGCATCAATACTGTTTTGTACTGTCGTTATAGTTAGCATGAGATTCCCGCTGTTTTTAAGAAAAAAAAAAATATATATATATATATAACATTAATGTACATTAGTAACTCGCCAGTAACTTTTTAAATGTATGTCCCTGTTAGAAAACATCGTAAATAATTGGAACAAACAAGTGTGGTTGAAACCAAAGTTCACAGGACTTGTGTTCTCTGGGCTCCTCTCAAGCGGTTGATTTCTAAATTCTGATTGTTTGCTGCCGAACCGCTTCATAGCTCATTACAATAGGGTTGACTTGATTTCAACTCTCCTCGACACCCACACTGGCGAAGACGTGCCATGACGCTTCTTGCTGCTTATCGCCGTCAACTCCCAGTAAAAATAAATGGCTTTCAGCTACTTTGATGCTCTCGACACTTTCAGTGTGAGTGCACAGTAAGACAGACTATACAAGGTCTTTTACATAAGACAGAACAAAATCGTACAAAATATTGTGTAAAATGGGTATTTAAGGTTGAAGAAAACAAGTAGTGCAATATGAAAATGTGGTACGTTTACAAGTAACCATTGTTTTCCTTATTGAGTCCTCGCAAGATGGAGTTTAAGTAAAGTGTCCAGTGCATATAGCAAGAAGAGTGTTTAGATGAGTGACTTGTCAAGCCCACTCACCTGTGTGAAGCACACTCAGAAATGCACAATGGTTTTTAAGAGGTATGGAGTGATTGTAAGAAAGTGTCTGGTGCAAAAGTGCATTATCTACAAAAAGCGCTGAAATGTTGTATTTAAAAAAGTATTTCCTTACATTTTGTGAGCGAACTCAAATTTTTCAGGTTAAGGCTAAATTCTTGAAACTAAACACTGCTGGTGAATAGGCATGGGCCGGTATAAGTTTCTGACGGTATGATAACCCTGGATCAGAATACCACGGTTTCACGGTACTGTGATTACTGCTCTAAAATAAGTTCTTTTTAAATGTCTGGGTAATAAAAAAAGGAATTCCCCATTGAATACAATTTATTTTATTTTAAGAAACATTTATAATATTTTGGATGATATCAGGCTAAATAGTTACAATAAATCATTGACTTCTGCTCTCTTCATTAGTTTCAATAACACTGATTTCTTTACAACACATAAAAAAAATATATGAAAAAAAAAACCTTACATACACTTTAGGAATGGTATAACAGAAAATTTTAGCGGCATTAAAACTTTCACTTTTCCAAACAGTGGTAAACCTTGAAACCGGTTATCCTCCCATGTCTACTTGTGAATGTAAAATGGCCTCCTTAGATAAGGTTCGAAAGAAAGGAGGTCAACGTTTGCTTACCACAGATAATATGAATCGTCTCAGGTGTCTGTATATTGGCAGGTGAATCATTTCCTGCACAGGGTTGAAATCTGGATCATTCAGATTTCTGAGAAACCATAACACTCCAGGCCTCAGTACCTGAGAGATAAGAGGATTTTTTTAGATCTCTCAAAAGTGAACTGAAAGTTCTTTTATGTGGTCAAACTGATATAGAAATGCCCACCTCTCGGAGTAAAAGAATGAAAGATGCAAAATAGAAGACATAGACCATTCCCACCAGCCAGTGAAGAAACATGGTGGTCCCCGGAGCTGATTCGAAACTCAACTCTCTGTCTTTCAATGAAGCGTCAAACATTTCCTACAAAAAGGTAAACAAACATTCATAGTAACTTTGTGACAAATTCTGAGTTAAATAAAATCTACATTAAGTTTATTAAGGCTTTAATGATGCACCTATTAATTGTAATGCTCATTTAGAAATATTTAAATGTAGAAATTGGGTTTAACATCTGTCACTGACATGAATGAGAATGCTGATAACAGCATTTTCCAGATATTACAGACCTCACAAGGTCAAAATGAACAAAAATCATTCAGCACATCCTAAACAAGTGGAAATAAAATACCAAAGAGCAGATATCAAGCCACCAGCCGCAGATGAGGGGGAACACACCAATCTCTACGACTACTAGAAGAGACACCTGGAAGAAACCAAAGATGATCATTTAAAACGAAACCCAACAAAGACATCCATGAATAATACTAAACTAGCCGGAAGTATAACCACACACACAGCATATATGTGTATTAGGTCAACGCCTGTAATCCAAGCTTAGATAATGGAACCTAATTATAGTATTAGTGTGATTGAAAACACAGCATTAGAGTAAATCCTGAAGACCTTATGCAAAACCAGTTGTTGCAATAAATGTTCCGCACCAGTATTAAGTTGTTATTTTTACGATTACTCAACTTGTTTAGCAAACCTGTTGTGAGAGAACAGAACATGCTTACTGCGGATACACAGTAACTGACCTTTACAACTATGTAGCAGACGCCTAACAAGCGGCGTGATCTTTGAAATCTCACAAGCGCTGCTAATCCCTGAGATCTGAATTAAGGAAAGGAACATCAAGGTCTGTATTACAGAAACATCCCATCTTGTGTTTTTAAAGGTCACAAAGTTCTAAAGTACAGTTTCTAATCATTTAACAGAGGTTTATTACATGCATAACTCAAAAGACTGTAGAAAAATGTATGTTTTCAGGTTACAATTACGCCTTTACGTTTCTAGGATTAAATCTACATTAAGTTAACATCAAATGGCTTTAGTAATTGTTGAAACACTTGCATTTCAGAATTATTCAATCACGACACAATCATGTCTTTATCCAATGAGAAGATGCTTTGGTAGACTTAATTATTTACAACAGCATGACTGTGGTGAGAACCAATAAAATGCTAGAGCTTTTATAAACAAAATCTCTCACTGAAATAATCACAGCTATTAAACGGAATAGTTTAGGCGTAGTCAAGAAAGCAGCATTTTAGCAGCAAATAGGGTTCTTTACAATAAGGTTCCATTAGTTAATGGATTAACTAACATGAACAAACAATGAACAATACAGTAAAATAAGTCAATTTAATCATCTTTGTTAACAATTATTAAAATAAAGCTGTTCATGTTAACTCACAGTGGATTGAATATGTTAAGAAGCACAAATTTGAATTTCAATAATACATTAGTAAATATTGAACTATTAGGGCTGGGCGATAAAATCTGTGTCGATATTTATTGACCAAACACAATTGTTAATATCAATAATAAAAAAAAAAGATTCGATAAGTAGTTTCGGTATGAAGCGTTATAGTTTTTTTAAAAATGTGGCTGGCCAGTGCGCACCTTGGAAGCAGTGCCACTAAGCTTATGGTATAGGTTTCCAATGGAGTCATTTCCAATGGACGCGTGCGAATGAACCAGTAACGGCAGACTAATTACCTCAGACAAACACAGCGCACCCAAACACTGCGAACAAACACAATTTGTAATGTATTTGAATAATCATGGTTAGTTTGTTTACTTGAAGGCTCAGATTTGATTATCATAATTTGTGTTGTTGACAGAGTTTGGAGGTTTACTGTATCATTATTATTCACACCTTAAAGTTTGCTTTGATTGTTCAGTATTTACACTTTACCATTACACACACTTCATAACATTTTATTTATCAAGTTTAAGAGTCTCTTTAACACTTACCTTTATTTTATTATAAAGATATATTTTGTTTAAATATTCTTGTTTTGACAATTACAACTATTTGCCTTAGTAATGTTGGTAAATTAAAAAAAACGTGGTTAAATAAAAAAAAAATCCTAATATTCCTAATTATATTGTTTAAAAAAAATTAAATAATTACAGATATCGAATGATATGAAACACGATAGCTTGATCATTTTTTTGCAATATCGCACAGGCCTATGAACTATTATTAATTAATGCTGTACAAGTATTGCTCATTATTAGTTCCTTTTAGTAAATGCATTAACAAAAATTAACAAATGAAACCTTTTTGTAAAGTGTGACCAAAACCCATTGTGAAATTTCCCTAACATGAAATTTCACAGTGTAATTATTGGTATTTGCGACTAAAACTAACATAACAATGAGAGGTTGACATGAAAAAATTCTCGTTATGTTAGTTCTGTAACCTCCTGATATTAAGATTTTGTTTTAATTTCAGGTGTTGCTGATCATGAAAGGATACATGACACACAATGAGTGTGATGGCTAAAAGAACATATCCAACAATAGTGGTGATGAGTCCCTCAAAGTGTGAGGCACGGACCTAAAGAAAGATGAGAGATCACTATCAATGTTGAACCTTTGAAACCTTTCAGTTTATTAAAGAAACTAACGTGATACTTACATATTCTTCAAACCCAAGACCAACCACTGAGAAGTGGCCAATATGGTAGGGGCAGAAAGCTGAGAAGAAAATATTTTAGATTTGAAATATTTAATCAAACGTTTACACTGGTAAAGTTTTCATAATGGGCCACTGCACATAACTATATTTAAAATAGGGCTGCACAACATATAATTTCAGCATCAATATCGCAATAGTCACATCTTGAGTATACACAATGAGTCTGGATCATAAATTATTATTTTGCAAGTGTTTTTTGAGGCCTGTGGCGGTGTAAATGTTTTAAAAGTATTCAGGCATAAGAAAATGTACCATTTGTAACTTTGAAAAATTAATAAGGATTAATTTTATTGAATTGTTTATAAAACAAGGACTATGCAGTATTATTGTACATTTGATTATTCACTTACTGTATACCTGAATACATTTCGACTCTTCAGAAAACAATAAAACGTTTATTTAATTAGCATATTTTTTCCTTATTGATTTTATCTATGCTTATAGATTGTTTGTTATGCACCCACAATGAAATCGTCCCAATGAATTTAAAATGATAAATTCTTTCCAGTTTTTCAACTCTTCTAGAGAAATTGTATTCATATCGTAATTTATAGTCGCAGAATAAAAAAAATATTGCAATGTGTAATTCTTCCAATATCAAGTAGCCCTAATTTAAACGATAATATGGTTTAAACAAATGTGCATGAATGCTTACCAAACACCAAAATGAAGAGAGTGTTGAGTGAGACCACCCAGAACACATGCTCCTAAAGCATAAAAAAGCAAATCCATTGATTTTCTGTTCTTCTGAATTAAATCATTATTGGCAATTTAGAGAGTTATGCCATTACTCACTCACCAGGAAAACCAGAGAGCCATCAAGCCCAAGCATCTGGAAAGAGGAAAGAACAGATTTTTATTTTTGTTTCTCTGAAAGAATTTGGTTTGTTTTACAATTTAGTGACATAAAGCACATAGATATTCTCACCCTTTCCCAAGTAAGCTCTTCAGCTGCACGATCCCATTCCAGAGCATTCCAGTTCATATCATCTGCACAAAACATACAACGTTCCTATGGGTTCCTGCACCAGTCACACCATTCATTCTGTCTGTCTATTTATTTTCACATCACCAACTTATGGCTATTTCATGGCAAGATCAACATAGAAACATTACATAATAATAACTTCAATAACAACTTCGTATTTCAATAATAGTTGATACAAAATAAAAATACATATATAAATACATTTACATTAAAACATTAGATATCATTTTCAGTTACATTTTTGATAAATAACTTTACATTTTTAAAAACATCATTATCAATGTATGCCCTTTGAGGAGATTCCTAATTAGTTTAAAGTATCCTGTTGTACCTTGTGCTCCATTGTTAGCATCCGCCACATCTTCAGCTCCTCCATCATCCTCATCCTCATTATCCAGCTCCATCTCTTCAGCAGGATCAGCGGGGAGGTCAGGAGCCTCAGCAGCTGCAGCATTTTCTGCTGGAGGTTCAGCCGGAGCTGGCATGGGCTGGTTCTCAGCACCTCCATTACCCTGGCCAGGGGCCTGATGGATGAGATATTATATTAATAATGAAGAGAATCGTCCCCTGTGACTGAGTCAACTTGCGGTAAAGCACTGACATGAGAGAAAACTGAATCCGATTCAATCCAAGTGGAAATGAGCAGCTATTCTAGTTGGAGAATGGTCTCCAGAGATTCAGGGGATAATGAGGGATTTGAGGATGACAGAAGGTCAGGCAGGCTACTGTGTTGAGCTCAAATCAAAATGATAATTATAGTAGGACGCAAAGTAAACAAAGCGGGTCATGGCGCAACCTCTGTAATTAGTCTCTAAAGAATATCAAGCTTCAGAAAGTTTAGCTGACATAAGCAGCAACTAGAGCGTCATTCTCATTGTATACAAAAAAAAAAGAAGTTGCTGGTGGAAAGGTTTATTAAGGAAGAATTGGCCACCTAAAAAGACCATGTTCATTCTTTGGCCAAAAAAAGGATTTTAAAAAATTCTGCACATCACATTTATGTGCCAAACAATGATCTGTATGCACAAAAAAAGGTTTATTTTTAATGCTATGCCAGCTTCGATGACAAAAAAATATAGATTTCTAAATTTGCTTATTTCAAGACAAAAAGACAATTAAAAATCGCTGACCATGCACCAGTTTATTCTAACAAAAAATATTGTTTAAATGGGCATTTAGTTCTTTAGAGTAACACTTCCAGGTTATAACTTTTTCCAGTGCAAATTGTAATGCTTTTACTTTAAATATTTCTATTCTATCATATTTAAGCCACTGCAGTTACACTACCATTTGCAATTTCAATGAATTAAACAAATATTCTACAGGGTGGGCCATTTATATGGATGCACCTTAATAAAATGGGAATAGTTGGTGATATTAACGTCCTGTTTGTGGTGCATTAATATATGTGAGGGGGCTTGTAAATAACTCATGAAAGAATAAAGTTACGTTAAAACCAAAGCACACCATTGTTTTTTCTTGTGAAATTCCCAATAAGTTTATTAAGGTGTATTCATTCAAATGGCCCTCCCTGTACTTAGTTCTAGATGTGAATGTTTTATTTGCTGAAATACAAAAGGTAATACTTTAGTTCAAGTACCCAATTCTGACTATTAACTAGTGGCTTCTAGCCCCACACGGAATCTACACATGCAGAAATTTCTGCAGATTTTTCGCCCATCAAGTCTATTTATGTACTTGTGTAAATTTCTATTAATTCAGTTTTGAAAATAATTTCATTAATATTATTGACAAATATGAAAATGTGATTCATTTACAATACGGTTTTGAAAAGTAATATTTTGGGTCTCTTAGTAGAAATATTATATAAGAGACTTGCTTTGTTTACCAATTAATGAATCAAGCTGCATTTGCATTGTAATAATTAAATAAAAGTAATTATTTTTTACTTCATATACAAGTTTATATTCATTTTCAAGCTTTTACTTATGATACTCCCAAAATCGTTCCACATAAATCCACAGATTTTTTCAAAATTCTGAGCAGAAGTAGCAAAACTTTCCGCAGATTCTGTCTGGCCCTACTTATTACCTACCTATTATAAAGATACTGGCTGTTTATTAGTACATTTACACATTCTGCATGATCCTATTCTACATGTTAAACTACATTAGCTTAAGCTACTTTAACTACTATACATAAGCAGCAAATTAAGAGTTTATTGAAGCATAGTAAATAGTTACTTAACAGCAGGAAATGTGTGGTAAAATATAGTATAAAATAAAGCTATTAGGCACAAAAATGTAAATTGTGTTTAGCACCATGCTATGCTACTATGGCTATTATCATGATCAGAAAAATTAAGAAAAAAAACTGCTTATGGAACACCTATTCAGCATAATTAAGTGATGAAAAATCTTATGACACTGAAAACTGAAAGAATTCAGCTCTGCTTTGGTGACGAGACTTCTTTTAAAACCATTTTCAAACTTTTGCTGAAATGTTTTAATGCTAGTAAACACCCGAGTGTAGCGAGGACAAAGTAAAAGAAACTGTACAATAATAGTAATAATGAAATTTGTTTAATTACTCAATCTAATAACACAACTTTAATAGCTAGTCTATTAAGCATTCTAAGGCCGTTTAATTTTGAGGCTGATCTGCATTCAGTCTGACGAAATGCTGCATTGATATTTTACCTCATTGGGCGGTCCTGCGGCATTGGCAGGTTGCTGCTGGTTCTGCTCCAACCATAAAGGGGCTCCACCGTGAACAATCTGCTCCCGCAGCCACACCAGACTGATGAAGGCGCAGAGGGTGCAGGTCACCACAAAACAGCCCTGCAGGCAGTCGGCCAGCAAGTTCTCTCTGCAGAGGATGAGCATTCACTTACCATCACTTCAGAAATATCTAACCATTACAATTCACCACGCAACCACATGTCCACAGTTAAACCCGGGACTGCAGTGGGGATTGAAATAACCCCTCATACCCAGAGTTCACAATGAGCTGATCTGCAACGTAAATGAATATTTTAAAAAGAAAACCTGAGAGCTGTCCTGTCTGGTACGTACGTGGAGAGCATGTCTAACGGCAGAGTCAGGAGCGAGCTTACAGATCCAGTGAACAGACACTTATAGATGCGACCTGCAGGAAAAGGTGAACATTATATGAGTAACACAGCATGCAATGCACAAAACACAGATAGACTGCGGCCTTTCAGCATCACTTACATGCTGTTAATGGTACAACCCCCAGCCAAGCAAAGGCAACAAGCGTGTAATGAAACCAGTATCGGATTGCTGTGCCTATACTGGTGACCAGTCCTGCGAAAATGTCCTGCACTGGGAGCCGTGAAGGCATGTCTGGAGAGTAGACTGAAAGGAGAAGAGAAAAGGACTTATAATTAATCATAGGTAAACATTTCAATAAGAAAAAGAGTAATATTCAGTACTGAGAACTGGGGATTTTCGATTTAAGATGCTCTAGATCCTTTACAAACTACTGGAGTGCAGACTTATTAGGATTATCGAGTTATTTTCACAGTTGTTCAATGTGTATCTTTCTATCAAATCAGAGCTCTGAAATGGCACAAGCCATAACTCTACAAATAGAAACACAGAAGAGGCAGAAGCGTCTCAATTATCTCATCAAAGACCTCAGAATCAAAGCAACAATTACTGCCTGCATAAACACAGATGGGAAGCAAACAAACTGTTGACAATAGTGTCTAATGCTGGGTTCACACCAAACGCCGAGCACCAGGTTGCTTGCTCTAGTTTGTTTTTCACGTAATTTTCCACTTGAGTTGAGTTATTTTAAACATGAATGTCGCACATTCTCATAAGTCACTGTGTCCGATCGACATTTGTCTATATTCGCACGTATGCATTGATGTAATCTATTTACATGAATACTTAATTTTGCTTTTGGTGATAACCCAGCGTAAGATCATTCCTTAAATGATCCATGATTAGAATTAACAAAAACCTGAATTCCAACTTTTATAATAAATAAACACTGAGCTCGCAATTTAAATCAACAAAACCTTACGAACTGACATTATTTATTTCATATGCGCTATGTCACGGTAGAATACTGTTCTAACGAGGCAAGAGGGAATAATTCAAATGCTACTACTTAAAAACGCAGAAAACTGCGCACAATTCACTGCTTGTGAGCTTGCGGAACAGTGTTTCACTGACTCTGAAGTAGGGCTGCACGATTCTGGCAAAAATGTGAATCATGTTTTTTTTCTTAAAATCAAGATCACGATTTTTCTCAAGATTCTGTAAATGTAAAATAAAGGTTAATATGATTAGCCTATTATTATTGTTAATTCTCAAACATATGGTAAAACAACAATAATAATATTAGGCCTGTGTGTAGGTATACTGTTGCTTAAAATGCTAAATTTTGTACAGTCATAATGGTGGACTTTCAATGTCCTGTTTGTTAATTCACCATAAAATGATGACATTGAATATAACCATTCATAATTATAAAGTTGATTTATTATGTTTAAGACATGTGCTTGTCATCTGCCATTGACAACATTATTAGACCATTCATTGTTTTCACTGGTGAACTTAGAACTTTGTCATTATTAGACTCCTTCTTGCATTATACTCAACATTATATATAGGCTAGGGTTGTTATATTGACACAGTAAACATTTATTTTCGTGCACAACACTTTGTGTTCGCTATGAAAGAAAAAAAACATATCCAATGTTTGTTGTAATCATAATTGTAAAATGTGATATGATCATTTAAATGTGTGCACAGGTTTCACTTTCACTTCCTAAAAAAAATGCCATAGGCAAGTAGTGTAAAACTGGGCAGTTTTGTAACGGCGTGCCCGCCAGCCCCGGTCTTCACTTATAAACCTGTTATGATCCCCCAAAGAGGTGCTATAGCCCCCGTTCTCCACATACAAACGCTTACAACAGTTGTGATCTCCCAACGAGACTACAGACTGTTGAGTGGTGCCTTTTAGTTTTCAGTGGGTTTTAGGCTGGAAACAGTCAGCTACATCTGGCAACACTAGTTCTCGGAAGCAGCTGGCGGTCAGCTCACGTCTGATTTCGCAGCCACGAACACATCATTACATGAAGACAGAAATGACATTTTTGGGTAAATTATGCCTTATAAATACAATATTACACTTTTAACGCCATTTGAAGGTGTCAATGTTGCTGTGAAGAATTGTGTGACTGCCTTGCTTCTCTCCTGACCTTGAAAATATAACTGGCTTAATCGTAGAAAAAGCTGAATTAAGATTGTGTGTAGGGTCGAATAGAGATCATGATCTTTTTTCGATTAATCGTGCAGCCCTACTCTGAAGTACAGCATAACCAGGAGACACTATTTCACTGCTAGGGAAAAAAATGAAAGCTCTCCCTCTCTCTCTGCCTTTCTCTCACTTTGGACCTTTGAACTGCTTGCATGTTTGTAAGGTAACTTTTCCTCTCCTCTATCGCTATTAAAGTGATATTTGTGGATCCTGACATAAGTGTGTCTGTAGAGTCAAGAGTGTTTTCTTTGAGCAGGTCAAATTAAAGGTACAGTTCATATGTCTGACTGCTTGTATTAAAGGACAAAATTGTATTACAAATAATATACTGTATAAATATAAATACATTTTAAAATTTTAAATAAAGATTGTGTCTTGAAGAAAAATATATAATTGTGGATGGAAAGCATCGTCAACGCACCGAGATATCGAATTGAATCGATGACATGATAATCATAACCAAACTAAACCGTGAGACCAGAGTAGGTTCACACCCCTAACAAATATCTTTGTATATTTGTGAAATATCTTTGCAGCTTTCAGAACCAAAATTTTTTTATTTTTCTAGCCAAATATAACTTTAATACAGAGAAAATGAGAATTTACAGGAGGTCTTTTAATTATTACACATCTGTATATTAATATGAACACAAAATTAGAACTATAGAAAGTGTTTGACTACTAAAATATTTACAACAATGAATATTTACTACAAAATTATGTATTACTACTGTGCGCTGTTACTGTAGCAAAGTTAGGGAAAAATTTAAGAAAAATACATTCCCTTAAATATTTTTTCCATTTATTATACCAGAACTCATTTCTGGTTTTTGATTTTTCTGCAATTTTAGCAGAAAAATGCTGAATATCCACAATACTTAATCTTTTTTGTTGTCAACAGCCAATTTCTACAATTTTACATTCTGTAACGCAGTGTTGCTTTAAAAACCTTCCGAATAAAAACAAAGGAACTTGAGCCTCCTTTTACTTGCAGCGTATACATTTAAATCAATCACACTCATGTCAAACTAACTGCACTACCCCATAATCACAATTTTTCACATAAGTTCTACTTTTCATGCCATATCATATTTAGTTTCCTATTAAAATGCAAGGTCTTTACAAATAAATGCACTTGTGTTTACATTTTTCTAGAAGCGATTGAAGAGCATTGCCAAAATCTAAATTAAAACCCATTAGGATTCACTCTGGACCCACTGTGGGCGTAAAAAGTGTTTTTCACCTCAGCAAGTGTCTACGTCAGACAAACACGAGTGCGGTGCTTTCAGATCACATGACTCAACCCATAGAAGCCTATCGCTCTGAAGCACACAAACGCTGCTATTGAACAGGCTGGTCGAGGTCATTGTGACTGTATAGAGTCGTTCATGGCTTTACCTCCCCTGAAGAATGTAATGAGAATGGGTTACTTACTTGGCGTGAAAGCAAATCTGTGCTTGCATAATTCGCAGTATTCTTTTCTGCTGTGTTTAAGCCACTGCACCAAGCTGTGAAAACATAAGAGGGGGGCAGGAAGCGGGCGTTAGGGTGATGATCAGACGTGCCTGAAACAGAACTGAAAATCCTGCTTCATTTTCCCATTTCCACATGGAAGGAATAACAACAGCTGGACTTCAATAGTTGGTGAGTTTTAAACTGACGTGGACCCCTGAGCTTGTGAGTTACAGCTTGTCAGTTGTCAAATAAACGTTGCTGGCTGTTTCCATTCAGCAACCGAAAAGAACAAAAAACGAAGACAAAGCCTAACAAAAATAACTGGCCCCAATAGAAAGGTTAACCTATATCTCGCTATCAGAGGGAACAATCTGCTGTGCTGACAGACATTTAGTCCTAGAAAGAAAAGCCGAATTGTTAAAAAAAAAAATGTATTAAAATGCTTAATTCTCATTCGTTTCCATACAATAAAAATGTGATGTATTGTGCAGCCCTACTGCTTATGATATATTCATTTCAATACAATAAAAATGCTTCAGTCTTTCTCTTGCTGCCGTCACAGCAATTTAACATGCTATTCATGTTATAGTTTGGATCAGTGTTTTTAAAATGATAGTTAACCAAAAAATAAAAATAGATAATTTGCTCATACTCAGGTCATCCAAATTGCAGGTGCCTTTTTTCTTACATTTTTTCATTCTACTTAATAATACTGCAATATATCATAAGCAGTAATTGCTGCACAATATATCGTTTTAGAATCTATATCGCAATGTGTGTATCCGCAATAGTCACATTGCAGGGTTACACAGGATTACAATATTATAGCTGAACAAGAACCACGGTTCAAAGCATACATAATATTGAGTCATCGCAAATTTTAACCATAATTTGATTAATTGGTTTATCGTCTGCAAGTGTTTTTAAGGCATGTGACTGTGTAAGCATTTCAAGTCTTTTTAAATAATTTAGGCAAAATAAATTGTTTGTAACTTTAAGAAAGATTGATTTCATTTATGTGCATATATGACGAAGATACACTATCCACTTATTTTACATTTGATTACTCCTGGCAGGCAGTCCTGCCAGACTTCCAGACAACCATAAATTATGATTTATTACATTTGAATTTTCACTCTTTTGTATTAATCAATGCTTGTGATAGGTTGATAATATTTTCTTTGCAGATGCAATCACCTTGATCTTATTGAATGTAGTTTTATGAATTCTTTCCAAACAGAACTATTCATTTCTTCTGGTGAAATTATCCTCAAAAAAAAAAAATCACAATATGTATCATAGAAATACATAATATCATAATATCTTTTCAAATATTGTGTAGCTCTAATAAGCAGCCATAGATATAACTTTTGTTTTGCTTATACAGTTTTTATATCAAAGCATTGGTCCACAGTTTCAAATAAAAATGCTTTACTTGAAAAAATGAACATGCATTTCTAATGGTTTGAGGAGAATACAGCATTTTGGATGGTTTTATTGACTTTTACTTGGACAATACATATTATCAACATAATATGATAACTGCAATGCTTTTAAAAATATGTAATAGATCAAAGTAGATCAAAGATCAAATGCTTAGGTTAAATAAAAATCTTTTAAATTATTTAAATTAATCAATAAAAAAAACACCTATAAATGTTTTTTCTGGGTCTATAAATGCATCTTTAAAAAATTTGTCTGATAAAGACTGCTGTCTTAACTCATAAAATAGCTTCTGTTCAAATACAAAAGTTAGATCAACAGCATGGACAGTCTACTTTGACCTATCCAAAAACTTGTGTATTTAACTTGTTTGTGTCTTGATATAAAAGTGTGTACTACTGTTAATCACACCACAGGATTCATTTAAAATAAGATGGTAATCTGACACTGTACCCATTTTGACTAAATTAATTTAATAGTTGGGTGAACTGTCCCTTTAAAAACACTTTTATTCATGTATATAAGGATTTAAGATTAAAAATGCTGCTCTTCTAACATTTTCATTAATAATCCTGAAAAACTGATAAGGCAGCACACCAATTTTCAACATAGGCAATTAATAACAAATATTACTTGAGCATAAAAATCTGTATATTAGACTACTTACTGAAGGATAATTTGCCAGCACATTATTATTTCATTTAAACTGTAATAACATTTCACAATATTACTGCTTTTTCTGTATTTTGATCAAATAAATGCAGACTTGAATAGATAAAATATCATTTGAAAAACATAAAATCTTTCCAAAAGTTGTGCATTACCTAGATTTCCACCAAATCATCTTAGCCATGCTTAGGTTTTGTACACTTGTTAGTGCACAGCAAGCCATTTGTGACCAACAGATCATACTCTAATTTTATTATTATTATTATTATTATTATTTTAAGGCTAGCAATCCCTTTTTGCAAGTGCTATCAATTTCATGCAGCCCAATTTTTGCAATTACAGGACACAGAATTATTATCACTGCAGGACATTCAGCACTGGTAACTGCTCAAATTACAATATTCTAAATTTTTATAGCAGCCACATTAAACTAATAATAAAGTGCCTTTAGGCATAAGCCACGTGTTTTTGTAGACTTTTTTATATCCTATTCCTGGGTTTAACAAAAACAAACTCTAAATCTGGCATGCTGACAGTCATTTCATACCGTTTGACCCCAAAAAAACATCATAAAGACAAGGAATTTGAAAAAGAGCAAAGCTCTTACCATTCTTGGTGGATGAACTTAATACTTCCAGTACACACACAGGGATGGTAGAGGGGTTTGTCTTGGGTTCCCTCAGATCGACAAACCCTACATATATCAGCTACCAGAAAAGATGCACAAAATAAAAAAAATTAAACAAATACATGTACAATACATTAAACTAACTAAGGATGAAAAGGACTGAATTCCACAACAACACAAAACAGGCTTTCTGATACTTACTATCACATGTAATATATTAAGATACAATCAAAACAATTTAACGCTTGCAAGAGTATAACTTACAATTTTGTCAGTCCACCTCTTGCTTATCTTAGCCCTCCTGCTATAATAATAATAATAATAATAATAATAATAATAATAATAATAGCATAAATCTTAACTGGATAACAATGAATATAATCTAAAACAACTATAACTCTGACACAAGTCATTTTCAAAAATCAATGAGATGTCATTGTAAGCAGTGTTTCAAACGTGGTATACGTGATATCACTGATCTAATATATTACATTTATGCTATCGTGTTTCAGGTGCGTTTACACCTGGTCAAAATAACACAAACAAGCGCGTCACATTACACTTCACTACAAGGGCTACAGTTAAGCTAACAGGAATAATGTGGTTTTGAAAATATAAATGACATCTCATGAATTTAAAATCAAGTTCAAACGCAAATGAGTGTCTTTATTTGGACGTGCTAGGAGGATGACAGCTGTACTAAAGACCAAGCTGGCAGGAAAACATTAGCTCGTTAGCTTGCAAAGGCCAGATCAGAACAGATGCAGATTTTTGTTGAGCGTAGCGTCCAAATCAAAACATAACGACAAATAAACTTCAGTCAAGAAACATTTAAAAAGCAAAAACGAGCAAACAGACAGCAGCCTGAAAGCCTCCGTGTCTAGACAGCTTACCTTCTTCGGCAGTGTCCATCTTGAACGGTGACGCACTGTCCTCTTTACAGTCAACACATAACACTCGCCGCGAAACAAAACACAATTATCAGCTCACAACCAGGCTAAAATACAGCATGACGACATCGATCCAAGCATGAACGCCGCATAACCCCGGACTGGAAGCCTTTTCTTTGTGTAGTGCTCGCGGATAGCGCTGATCCAGCTACTTGTTGGCCGACTACATTACTGCTCGGCTGAACATGTTTGTGGCCTCTGGATGTGAATGTGCTGCTACGGTTTCGATTTACGGCAGTGCAGTGCGCATGCGCAAAGAACGCGACACTTTCTGGCGTTTTCCGTTGGTGACTCGATGCATTTGCATTCACCACTTTTGTTTGGTGTGCGTAATTTATGTAACCGTGTATTTAAGATTTAATTATCATTATTTATATGAACACAATACGAATTTGTAATGTTTGTAGTTTACGTATACGTTAAGGGGGTGAGGCAGGGGACTTTGAATCTGGTCACACCAGGGCATGTGGTTCAAACACACATACACACCTTTCTTTTATCATGATAGACATTTGCATGTGCTTATTTTTGTAATAGGTTTGTTAGCAACGTTTTGCATGTGGACATTTGATCCCCACAATGTAGACTAGTTAATCTGTTTGTGTGTCAGTCTAGTGGTATATTAATTTATTTGTAAAATTTCTCAGAATAACAATGAGGATTTTCTGTGATTGGAAATCAGGCTTATTTCATTCTTTTAAAGTGAATATAAACTTTACAAATATTTATAAATATAAATGTTTTCAGAGGAGAATATATAAGAAGTGTACAGTATCATGTATAATATTTTGATCATTCTTTTTCAAATATTTCTCAAGAGCTGTTTAACTTTTTTTTTCACATTTTAACATTATTTTAACACATTTAACAATATAGTAATTTCTTTTGTCTTTGCCATGATGACAATACACCACATTTTACCAGTTACTAGATGGTAAACTGCAATTTAATGGCTTCACTTGGTTAATTAAGTTATGCCAAATGGGCAAGTTATATGAAAACAATGGTTTGTTATGTTGCCAATCAGAAAATACATATTTTCCTAATGGGGCTAATAATTTTTACCTTTAAAAATATTTGTTTTTATTAAGAACTTCATTAATTCCAGCTAAACTAAAAGAAATAAGACATTCTCCAAAAGAAAAATATAGAAAGTACTGTGTACTGACATTTGATCCCTACAATGTAGACTAGTTAATCTGTTGGTATGTCAGTCTAGTAGTATATTTATTTATTTGTAAAATGACCATTTGTCAGAATAACATTGAGGATTTTCTGTGATTGAAAATCAGGCTTATTTCATGAAATACTGATTTCTTTTAAAGTGAATGGCTTAACCTCCTTAACGGCTCCGTGATGTCATTTACTTCTGCATTCTTTAAATTTTAACGGTCAGTACTGGCTCAATACCCTCATAAGTGGTTCTGTTCTCTCATCAGCTGGAATAGAATAACTTTTGCATAGATTGTGATAAACACATTTTTTCTTTTTTCCTATGATTACTGACATGTGCAGGAACCAACAAAATGAATTACAGTAACCTAGACCACACAGAACCTAAAAGGTACACTTTCAAAGTTGAGTTTACAAAATAAAATTATAAAGCGCCTCTTTTTGGAGGGGTTTATTATAACGCAGACAACATATACAATTGTTTTATTCAATTTCACTTTCAACATTTTTTTTTTTATTGCACTTTCAACACTGCAGTGTTTTATGAAAATTCAAAGTTTTTTTTTTTTTAATGATACCAAATTTTCACCTCTGCATGTGGATTTTGGAAGCCTTTTCATTTGGGTATAGGCAAAATCCAGACGGAATCCCCAAAATAGCACTTGACTTCAAGAGGTTAACTTGGTTAATTAGACAAGTCATTAGAAAACAATGGTTTGTTCTGTAGCCAATCAGAAAAAAAATATTTTCTTATTGCTAATAATATTGACTTTTCAAAATGTTTATTTTATCAATAAAAAATGCTAAACTAAAAGAAATAAAACATCCTCTAGAAGAAAATATTGTAGGAAATACTGTGAAAACTTTGCTCTATTAAACAGTGCTTGGAAAATCCAAATTATCAAACAAAAAGTGTTTCAGGGGTAATTAATGTGTCTACTCTTTGAATAAGGGATACATGAAGAGAAACTGCAAAATTATAAGTTCAAGGCACTCAAAAAAAGTGAAAATATATTTTAAAAAGCCATTAACATGGCTATTCTATTAGAACTGCAGCAAACACTTGCCCCCAGGGTAACAGAGTTCACTCTATGGTCACATGACTCAATAGAATATATAAACAATACAGAAATAATATATTGAACACAAAGTCATTATTAATTCAATAATGGAAGAGAGAAAAATATTACAGTTTCTTAAATCTTAAATTCATTCAATCATTTTCGGCTTAGTCCCTTTATTAATTATACATGCCACAGCAGAATGAACCAGCAACTTATCCAGCATATGTTTTACACAGTGGATGCCCTTCCAGCTGCATCCCATCACTGGGAAACTTGGATATTATAGTGCTATATTATAGAATTTTGCCTTCAACTGTATATGTTGTCCAAAATTATTGATACCCGCTTATTCATTCAGTTTTGCAGTCTTGATTTTCTGACATGACCGAACTTTTTGTGGAAAACCTGAAAAGAGGTCATGGACAATTTTTCAATCGCTGCATGATTTTTAGGTTCTCTGGTCCACATTGGTGCTCTTTCCTCCTCAATTCACCCACTCGTTTTATGTAGAGTTAAAGGTCAGCAGACTTAGATGGCATGGCTTCTGTGCTGTGACCCATTTTTTGTTGTCGATTTTAATGTTTGTTTTGGATCATTGTCTTTCTAGATGATCCAACCATAGCCTATTATAAGAATTCCAACAGAATCAGTCAGGTTGTTGTTGTTTTTTTTTGGTTGGTTGGTTTTTAGTAGAATCCATACTGCCATGTAACTGAACTAATGTCCAGGACCAAAAACAGACTCAAAACAACAAAAAATCAGCTCTCCATTTAACTGTGACTATTGAGGGCTTTATATCCCAAACTTATTCATTGTAATTACTTACTTTTATTCTTTGCTGCCATCTTTCAACCAATCAGGTTACACAAGTTATCAGCAAAATGATGCATCTTCGATCAGTTTTTAATAAGTACAGGTTAGAATAAGGATGTTGTCATGTTGAATAGACAAGTCTATGTCATCCTTATTTAAATATCACATAATACATCTCTTAGATTATGATAAAATATACTAAATCTATTTAATTCTGAAATACAAATTCCCCCCAAAACTTTTTAATAAGGAATATTATATTAAAACAAAGGACATTGAATTTTAAATGCAAAATTGAATGTTACAAGCTTACATGACAGACAAAGGTTTTGAAGAAAGAAGCAACTGTTGTGGTAGTTCACTGCTGGTGAAGTGGCACCTCTTGTCTTTCACTGTCTTTACCATTTCTGGGAAGTTTGAATGTTTTGGCATTATAGACCCACACAGTGTCAATTCCTTCTCCAGCTACATCATTAGGAGTCCATGTGGGAAAAGGAAAGCGACAAGCTACTACTTTGGCTGAACTCTGGAGCTCTGTTTGGAGTTTGACTTCAAGCAGCTCCATCTGTGGAGAAAACAATTACAATGTCTCTCAGGTGCAATATTACATAAGTAAAAAAATAATATTAGTCAGTTAGTAAACATGCATACTTAAAAAAAATATTTATGAAAACATAGGCTCTGGTGTTTAAGGACTTACATTTTTTAAAATAAAAATAAAAAATAATATATATAAGACATATTTTCAGGTTTTTGCATCAGTTTTTATACTAATATTAAAAATTCAAGATATTACCATTTGAGGAACTCCAAAGATGACCACGTTGGTGTACTCTGAAAAACTGACCTATGAAAGAAGAAAAAATTAAAACAAACTTGTGTACGGTGGCCGAGAGAGCTTAACATGCTGCAATTTAAGAAAACGCATGCAATTACAAAGAACCCCAGTAAAAAAAAAACATGCTGCATTTCCCCACACTATAAACAAATTAATAAAACACGCTGCATTTTCTCACAATGCCAACAATTTACGAAAGCACACTGCATTTTCTAACAGCGCTTTCAAATAGCTCGGAAGACAACAGAAATGTTTCAAGGGGACCATAAAACATGGCGCACCCGGCTGCTTAGGTTATTTAGGCTAATATTTTAGGTTAATCTGTTTATGTAGACAAACAGAAAACTCACCTTTAAAAGATCACCTATGTATTTGGGTCCACTTGAAACAGTGTTCCATTCTTTGCAGCGTGTTTTAGTAAATTGTTTGCATAGTGGGAAAATGCAGTGCCTTTTTTTAACAGTGTATGCGTTGTGAAGATTTGGAGCACGTGTGCTGTCGAACGGATGAAGATCGTTTCTTAATTTGGTCGCATTTTTTGTAATTGCATGTGTTTTCTTGAATTGCAGCACGTAAAGCTCTCTCAGCCACCGTACTTGTGACACCTTGACTTTTGTGCATACAGCTATGACAAAATTAATAGACCGCTAAAAATCGATTTCACTGGATTTTCCTAGTGTATTATGTATAGTTTATAACAAATATGGATTATTTATTAATTCTTCCAAATTTCAATTTAAAACATCGCTATTATTATTATGCAATGTAATGTTTTTAGTTGTTGTACGATATGAAAATCAGGGTTATTCGACTGAATATTGACTTAACTTTTTTTGAAGTTAAATTTATGAGATTAATAAAAATAAAAAATTAATATAAACATATGAGTCTGCAAAAAATTAACTTAAAAGCTGGTTTATGCCATACATTCTTTTAGCATAATTTTAGAAAAACATTCTTAGAAAAATATTCATGGAATGTCTTTAGATCGTTTGATGTTCTTGATGAACGTTCTCATAATGCTGATAAAAAACATTCTAACAACATTAATATGATGTCTGTTCTCACCTTCCAAAGGTCTGAAATATAAAAAGATGTGCTGTGATGAACACCTTCCCTCCAGGCTTTGTAACGGGAGTACAACACCAGCCATGGGTTCAATTCAAAGCCAACTGCCTTAAAGCCTCTTTTTGCAGCAGCAATAACCTTCACCAAACCAGACAGAAGAAAAACAGCTTTTAGGTCTGTGACACTTGAATGACACTGTAAATGCAAAAATGAAATGTTTAAGATCAAGATACTCACTATCCGTCCATCTCCGCTTCCAATATCCACCAGGGACCCCGATCTACCTTTTAAAACACCGAAAACATTTTCTAACTGTGTCCCGGTTGCAGGTACGAACGGAAGACAAACTTTCCTCAGTGCTGGTGCAACAAACGGACCGGTCACCGCATACAGAGCCACCAACGAGCCTCCCACGGCACAAGTTGCAATAATACCGAGTCTTTTTTTAAAAGAACCTTCACCGGATGATCCCTGCTTATAAGACTCTGTGGACAGATCTGATTCTGTCATCTCAGACATACTGGAATGAAAATAAGCAGTGACCTCCTCACTGAATGCCCAATGACAGCACGCAGCTTTTCACAGACTTCATCAAAGCCGTCATATGAGAAAACAGCAAATCATTGTACTGATTTCATGGTGCAATATACAAATAAATATATTGTCTATTTATTGCACTGATATTTTTAAAACTACCACAAAACGTCAACGTTATTTAACGAGACGATAGCCATGTGAATCGGTGCACCTCGTTTTCTGTCCGATGACAGAATAAAGCGACATTAGTTCCGCTTTGTGTCATTTATGCAACTAGTATTAATTTATGAGAAAATAAAATTCGAAACTTACAGATATATAACAAACATTGGTTCAATATTTTCTGTATTTATTTATTTATTTATTATTTAAAGTCCTATTATATTTAAAAAAATAAAAATAAATAACTGTAACTATTTTGACGTTCCAGAGGGAGGCACTATTGTGCAGATGTAACTCCAAATGGCAAGCCAAAGTAGCTTTAAATCATGTTTGTTTTTGCCAACATAAAAACACGATGAATGAATATTACATATATGTATGTCTGTCTGTCTCTATGTATGTTTTATGTCTTGCTTTAATTAAATAATATAATTGTAATGAACCTGGCCATCGGGAAGGAGGTGAAGAACCGACAAACTTTCAAATAGTTTAGTGAAAAATAAACCAAACAGTAGCAGCTTCTCATGAAGACTGCCACCAAACTGAAATCAAAAGCAAACAAACAAAATATCCAGGCATAGTCCTCTCTCGTCTTTCACTGCTGTCTCTCCTTTTATGATCCAGAGCTTCACTGTGGGACTTGAGTCCGGTGCGTGAAACATATCACTCAACGACCTCGCTTTGTTCTCATGGCTCTCAGCACCGCCCTACTCGCTACAATAATATAATGAAATAATATAACACTGAATACAGTGTACTGTCTGTTAAACATTGTCAAACATCCTTTTTTAGGTTTATATATATATATATATATATATATATATATATATATATATATATATATATATATATATATATATATATATATATATATATATGTATATATGTATATATATATATATATATATATATATTTTTTTTTTTTTTTTTTTTTTTAGATTTTGTAATATATCAGTATTACTGTGCATTATTCTAATAGTTAAACTAAGAATTATTTTAAAATAACTTTAACTGAAAGTGACATGCAGTCTTGAGAGAACAAAAGTGTGGTATAATTGGAATACTTAAACTCTAAGTCTGTAAAATAAACGTAAAAGTTTGATGATCACTAGTCTAATGATTATAAGGTTTCTAAGGATTCTCATGTTGCTTTTCAGCTTTAAGGCCGGCTCACACAGTGTGATTGCTTTATAATCCTAAATGATTGTAGCATGTCAAACTGCACGAACATGGCTCCCATGTCACACTGTACGATTTCAGCTGTCATAAAATCAGACACCCCCGGAGTTTGGAGACCGCCCCCGGAGTTTGACGTCATCCATCCATGACATTTTCACTATCCCGCGTTCTGAAATGAATACTCACAGAAAGTATAATCAATCTGTAGTGGCAATTTTGCACTCAGCGTGTCTCAATAATAAAACCAGAATAGAAAAACTGTATTGCCATTTCCCCATTTTTTTTTTAAGTTCCCAGGTTCTGCAGGTTGCAATGTCCTGAATTTTGCTTGCAAATCTTAAGCCAATTGTAATGGAGTGTTTTGGTTCAATTTGGAATTTTCCCAACCAGCCAACACAATCTCATGGCAATTCGTAACTTTTTGCTTTAGTGGCTAATTCGTATGTATTTGTATGATCTACTTCGTACAATTTAGTACGATTTGCTCATCCCCCAATGACGGTTGGGTTTAGGGGTGGGGTTAGGTGCCACGACTCCTTTTTAAAATTGTACAATTTCATACGACTGAACTCGTATGAATTAGCCACCAAACTTTCTCGTGATATCAGGCTGAACCAGCGCAGAGCCTAGAGTGAGTACTCCGACTTGGCCCCCCTGGTCCGTTGACATTTTCCCATGGTCATTTAAATTGTTGCATGGATTGTGCCATCAGATTCGGCGCTCCTATTGGTTCTTGGATTGACGCTCATCGCAGAGCGTTGTCACACTGCAGGAAAGTGTCTGAAATCTTCTGACATTACCAGAACTTCATCGGAGGAAAAATCTGATCGCAAAAGCCATTAAGTGGCTGTCTGTAAACATGTCAAACCAATGATCACCGATCACAGATTTTAGCCTAGGATGTCAGGAATCTTTTAGGATTTTTCAAATTCGTGGCTGAAATCTCAGCATGAGCAGGGCTTTAATGTGCTTTAGAAAAATTATAAATGAAGCAAAAGGGTATAAACACATGACTGTTACTGGATGATGATGTTGAAATGGAACATTCGTTTGAGTTTGAACTCTACAGCAGCTTTCATTGGTCAGGGAGCACCTAGAAGCTATCTGACTGACATGTAATACAACCAATCACAGTTCATCTTCCTCAGAGATATTCTTAGTCATCAAATAGACAAATTACAGACAATATGTGTAGTCATTCATTCCTATCAATTTGATGCCTAGTCGATTTTTAGAATACTGTTAGACGTTTAAGAACTATTAACAACTATCAAGAATGCAGTTGAATAGGTAATAATGAGAACATTAAATGCTAATTCAGCTTGCCATAGTCTGCTGCCGCTTTTTCTATTTTAAATGAGGTTTGTAATAAAGAAACACTACTTTTAAAAGACCTTGAAATGTTACTATGATAAAGTTGAAAAGTTTTAGAAATGTTTATATGATTGAAATCACAGCAGAAAGCAAGGAAAGAGGAGACATGAAGTGGAAAGGCATATATATATATATATATATATATATATATATATATATATATATATATATATATATTTAAAAAGAGCACCATTTGCTCTACATAACATTGTGAAATAAAATGAGCAGCTGTTTGCCATTTTATCAGTAATGTTATATGAGAAAGAAAAACTTGAACATGAAGGGTAACAAAGTGTAAGCACTGATTTTCCATACATAAAAGCAATGAAAATACAAATAAATGCGTCATAACTGAACCACACAGTTCAAAGAACGAAAAAAGGTCTGTTCTGCACCACAAAACACACAATGGTGAAAATAACCATAACAAGAATGACCTGTTTTATGATTTAAATAATATCCTCAATCAAACATCATCAAACAAACAAACAAACAAACAAACAAAATTATTTACATCAAGCATATGCAATAAAGCCCTAATACCACTTTTCAATATTAGGATCAGGAGTGCATCAAAGGACCAAAATATATGGATTAAATAAAACATAAAAGGAAAACTGACTTTTAATATTAACTGAATGCATATCATGCCCGTAGCCAAGAGGGGGTCAAGTGGTTCAAAAGACGCACCCAGCACTGATAAAGGTCCAGAATTTATTTCATACATGAGCTTATTTGTCCCATTTTGACTACTGTGTCATCATAAATCAATTATCATATTAAATAACCCATCAAAGAAGGCTTCCAATGAATGCAAACAATTATTTTTCATGAACAGTGCAAGAAAACATACAATCTAACATAAGTGAGGTCATCTTTTACTACAAGTAACTTCTATTCTGAATCTTAAACCTTCTTCTTGATAGAACAAATTAGAAATAAAACAATTCGAAGCACCAAAACCGGCCCATATTAAAGCTATTAAAGGGCATCTATGATGAAAGTCACCTTTTTTAAGTTGTTTGAACAGAAGTGTGTGTAGGTACAGTGTGTCCACAGTCATATTGGGGTGACATAAAGACAATAAGTCTCTTTTTAAAAATTTCCTGCCGTTAAAATAGAATCGAAATCCCTTCCATTTTGAGGCCGACTGAAACGTGATGCAGGAGTGTGGTTTCCTGGCTCACCAAATTGATTGACAGCTGTGTATTAACATTTCTCTATAGTAACACGTATAATCAAATCAACAAGACAGGACCTGTTCAAAGCAACCGGCATTAAAAGATCTGTTCAGCTCACTGTGATCATCAATCATCAAATGTGATCAAGAGTGAGCTTTACAAGTTTAAAACGTTTTTAAAACAGTGCATGTTTGTAATGAATTACAAAGATTTTACAGTCTTTACTTTATCACCACAGCCGCATGTCATTAAAATGATAAAAGAAGCTTCAATCCCGGTTTGTGGACGTTAAATTAGATTTATTTTGTACATTAACATAATGGATATCCATACAGCAGTGGATTTTAATGTGTATCCCTGTCACATTTGCCATGCAAAAACAGGGCTAAGTTAAACGCACACGATGTGTGTGTGTGTGTGTGTGTCTGTACGCTGTGTGTGTGTCCCCGTGTGTGTACTTTGTAACGACAATGTGTGCAACTCATCGTTGCAACTCCACAACACATACATCTAATAATCAATGGGAAAGTTCTTCCTGTAGTATTTCTTACAAACGTTACGGTAGATCTGCTTCCTTCATGTCACTGTGCTGTTTATCTGACGCAGTCAAGGCGGAGATTGAGGCACACTCTGACAGGCACGTGGGAACAAAAACAGCTACATTGTTGTTCAGAGCAGAAAATCCAATATTCTGAAAGCTATAATAAATAATCTGATGGGTGTTTTGAGCTGAAACTTTACAGACATATTCTGGAGACACAAAAGACTTACCTTAAATATTGAAAAGGGGGTAAAATAGGTGCCCTTTAATACTCCTTTAAGGCTATTTTTGTTATCCATGAACCTTCAAAATGTACTTTCCGAAGCTGTACAATATTAATATCATTATGTTTACATTTTTTTATTACTCAAATAAACAAATTCTGACTGAGGAAAGTTGAATGTGCTGACCAGTTTGTTATTTGCCCAATAAATGAGAATTGGCTTCTTCTTTTTTTTTATTTAAAACTTTAACAGACTCCCTTTAGTTATTGATATATGATGTAACACATTTGGGTTTTAAAAATAGGCATTTTTTTCATATTTCTTTATTCTAAATATTTAGAAAGTGTTTTGGTACCTCAAAAAGTGCGGTTAGGATGATCACTCGCCAAGCTAATCCAGCTAAACAATAGAGTTTAAAATGTGACTAAAATGCAGTTTTTGAACATCAGAATTAAATAAAAAATAAAAAAAAATATGGCGAATAACTGCAGAAAGGTCTGGTTTTTGAGAAAAAAGAACCACCCATTTCACCAGGCTGGCTACGGGCCTGATACGGTGATGATATTCTCCTATGGATGCAAAACGATGAAAACTAGATAAGGACATTTTATCAACAAGCATAAAACAAGAGCAAGTCTACAAGTAGAACAGAGACAAAAACCTCCTTCACTGTGCATGTGCGACCATCAAAAGTCATTGGATATTGAGCGGTGCACAGTTCTATCCATTGATCGGCCACGGCTGGTGGTGGGACCGTCATAAAACTCATCATCCAGGTCACACTCTTCAGCCCCGTCATGCGAGTAGCTGTGCTTCATCACTACGATGTTCCTGCGGACATTTGGGGTGGCTTGCAAAGGGAAAGGGGTTTGTGCGGACGTCTCCATATCGGAGAGAATGGCGGCTGCGTCTCGCAGGCTGAGGTCACTGCGACTGCCCCGAGTGCTGGATACCTGAGAGCCGCAGTGGTGGCCGTGAATGCATTTGGAGGACGTGCGCTGGAGGTTGGGGAAGTCCTCGGGTAAATCCTCATTATCACATGCGGTCGTCTGTCGTAATGTGCAAAGTTCATAATGTGGCGGTTCAAAGGCCTCGTGAAGCAAAGTGGGGTCGAATTCGTCTCTGCGGATGATGTACCTCTTGCGTGGCTGTTTTATCTGAATGATTATGGACACGGTGAGCAGGATGAGGACCACTCCGCAGGTCACGCCAATTATGGTCACGTTGGTGTTGTCAAGGCTGTCCAGGATCGTGGCTTTTCTTTTCTCTGTGCAAGAGGAGCAGAAATAGTGTGTGTGGTGCAGTGTTTTGAAAATTAAACTTACAGATAAATGATTTATTGTATAATAAGGGAATTTCACAACTGTTACATGTTAACATGCCATGGCTGCAGCAGATGCAATGATATTACACAGATTCATAACTGGTGGAAGTTTCATCAAGTGAAATAAATGTAAGACTTTTAAAGACCTTTTAGGAATGAAATGGAAAAGATTTTTACTTGCCTTATTAAACACGATTTAACTTAGTGGAAAAGATCTTTCACATTCCTCATAAAAAAACTAACTTAATTATTTCTTCATTCATTCATTTTCTTTTCAGCCTAGTCCTTTTATTGATCTGTGGTCGCCACAGCGGAATGAACTGCAGAACATGCACACAGAACCACTAACTAGCCCAGCTGAGGCTTGATTCAGCAACCTTCTTGCTGCGAGGTGAACGTGCTACCCACTGCACCACCGTGCAGCCTAGTTATTTTTCACCTACATATTTTACATAATGTGTCAAAACAAGCAAACTCTAGTTGTATACATACTTTTTTCAACATAAAGTTTCCTTTTTAAAAAATGGAAAGTTTAACTTTGTTAAAAGCATATATATCGTGAATAATCAAAAATATATGTGCTGATTTTTAGTTCAAATGGATTGAGTATATAACTCCTACAAAACCTAATGCGTTTCTGCTATATAAAACCTAAGTTTCACGCCTATTTATAAATATTATGTCCCCGTTTCTTCTGTAAACAGATTTTGCATAAATGCAAGATTATGTAAAGGGAAATATTGCACTGTAATTATCATGAGAAATTGTGTAATTTGTTTTCCTTGATTTGGGAATCTAATTTGGAGAATTTGCTGGAAAAATGTCTAACAGCTGTTGTGAATTGTATCTCTTTGTAAAAAAAAAACTTAAATACAAAATAAGTTATATTGAGAATGATTGTTGGTGACTGGATGGGTGTCAGCCCGATTAGGTAACTTTGAACACTGGAAAATTAAGACCTGTTTAAAATTATTAAGGAACTACAACACAACATTTTTGTGAATTAAAGACTTTTTAGGGCCTATGATTGTGTTTTTGAAATGTAAGACTTTTTAAGACCTAGCAGACACCGTGGCAAGTGTAGGGCTTGATGCTGGGGACTTTTTTCAGATGCTGTGTAATATCATAATGTCTGCTGCAGCCATGGTGGGGCAGCAAAATACCTTGGTTATTACATAATTCCTAGCCTTATTTGCCTAGAAAATAACAACGCCATCTGTCTTAGTACCAGGGGCGTAGATTTAGGGTGGACGGAGGGGATGTGTCCCCACCAATATCCACCGACCACTGAAATGTCCCCACCAATAATTTAATCAGCTCAAAAAAAATAAATAAAATTGCGCTGTCAGCGTTAATTTAGACATGCAAAAAGGGTTAAGTGAGGTTCTCTCATCGAGTCCTACCGCCCCCAAAACACATATGAACATTTTGATTGGCTGTGCCTTTCCCTTCTGTCATGTGAGGGGTGTGGCTGCGTTAGGATACAAGCAGCGCCAAATGCAATGGATTGGTTTTTTTCTCATGCAAGAATAAGGTGTGTTGGGTGACACACACAAGCGATGATGGAGGCAGCAAAAAAAGGTAGTCATTAGGTTTTTTCAACGAAAAGTGTAAGTCACATAAATAAGTTCGCTACTGAATGAGTCCATCATGATAATGCTGGTAATGCTCGTGTTTTTTTCCCCAGCTTTAACGCACTGTCTATCATTAAAGTAGACTGATATAGTGAATAATGTGAATACTATGGCCTGAAAAATAACTGCAGTATAAACAGCTAAATGTAAAAGTATATGATCCCTGCCAGTTCTTTAATCTCTCAGAGTAGCATGTCCATTTTCGGTTGAAACAGTTTGTCAGAAAAAATACAGCCTGTGTATAGGCATAATACTGATATATGAGACATGTTTCGTTTGCAATATGGCTAAAATAAACGGAAGTCTTTATTAAACTCTCTTTATCAGTTAATAAATATTCTTTTAACATTACACTATCAGGCCCATAGCCAGCTTATGGAAAGGGATGGTTATTTTTTCCTTAAAAACTGAACCTTTTTGCAGTTATTTGCCTGATTTTCTATTTAATAATAAGGTATAAATATTACATTTTAGTGAGATATTAAGAACTAATTTTTGCTGGATTACCTTGTCGGTTGGTTATCATAACCACACTTTTTGATGTACCAAAAATATTTCCAACCATTTTGTCAAATTGCTTAGCATACTATTTTAAGTTAAAGTTAAATTTGTTTATTTACAAAAGGGCATTTAAACTGTAAGTTTTATATTACAGGTAAATAAATAATGAAATTTTGAATAAAGGAATATTGAAGAGATACTTATTTTTAAAATACAAATTTATTATCATCTATCAATACATTTACATTTTTTTAGAAATCTATTAAAATTTGTTTTAAATTAAAAACTGATGCCTATACGTAAATAAAAAAATTTACATAGCACATTCAACTTTCCTCAGTTAGAATTTGTCCATTTGAATAATAAAAAAAAATTACAAATATGAATAATCCAACTTTTGGTCTTTCAAACCACCATTGGCTATGGGCCTGACTATTTATTTAACTTAATAAATTGTGTAAGAGAGGATTAATTAATACTATATTTTAATAGCAGTTATATAATTAATAGCATATATATATGCTATTATTATTATATATATATATATATATATATATATATATATATATATATATATGGGGGGTTTTCATTCACCCATCCCCACCAATGTCTAATGCAAACCTACGCCCTTGCTTAGTACACAATGTGACAACAGAAGCTTTAAATAGGAAAATTATCGAAACACATTGGTCCTTTTGGACCGAGATACTGGTCTAATATGATTTATTGATCTATGGGTTAAACTACGATTAGGCCCATTCCCAATTCTACTCCTTAGCTGGCTGCCCTTACCCCTTTTTGCGTATTCACGTGAAGGGGTAGGGGTGTCTCAATTCTCTTTAGCTTGAAGGCATAGGGCTAAGAGGATGGGCTAGATAGCCTTTGAAACAGAGATTTTCCAAGACCACACTAGAAAACAAGGGCTATGACATTTTTTTTTTCTACAACGGCAGCATGGCTGCACACGTGATAACGGTGTTCGAGTTTTATGGCCACACTTAACAAGAAACAAAAAAAAAAAAGATTAATTTTGCTATCTATAATCAATAATAATACCTATTGTATAGTAGACCCACAACATACTTTCACATCTGTCACTCGATGACACTCCAATACCCTTACAGAAAAGTCTAGTGACTGAAAATTACCTGGGAATTACAGTGTCTGGTATAATGTTAATGTTGTTTTCTTGTGTTTACATAGATGAATATGGCCACGGTGTAAATGCACAGTACAGTTACGAGCTTATTGCCACATTATATTGTCATGATAACTTGATAACGTTGCTTTCTGTGATTTCCTTAAGATATATACCAAAAATAATGCAACTGGAATAACTACAGCAGTCGATCTCATCGATCTCATGAGGACATATGATGACTTGTGTGGGTGTTGTAGTGGTGTTTCATTTCTTTGGGGTAAATTTGAAGCCCTTCCACGTCACACTCTGTTTCAAAGGCCAAGGGAAATTGGTAGGGGTAAAAAAAATTTAATTGGGATTGGGCCTAAAGAATTCAAAATAAATGCTAAAACTCAACTGTTCATCTCTAGGGGATTTAAAAATAAATTAAACAAAAGTAGTTTTCCTTTAACACAAGTTACATACAAAAATCTCATTGACCAGAGTGCACATAAGAAGGAAAGATGTACAGGTTTGGAATTAGTAAACATCTTTTAAATTTTTGGACAGTATTTTCATGAACATGCCTAGCTGTTTAAACTTACATTAAGTAGCTTTGTAAATACATTTCTGCTCATTTAATTTCTTATTAATTCATTTTGGAATATATGAACTGGAATATATACCTTTGCAGCCATTTTCATCCCAGGGATAGACACAGTTTTGGATGCCATTGCACACCAAAGTGTGGTTTATGCACATGTTGCTATGGCAAAAGAATGTGTCACTTCCACATGGAGCTGAAAAGCAAAAGGACAATATCTGTTAAAGTGACTCAGAACGGCTATAATCCAAATATAAAGCAAAGAAATAAATAGATAAGGCATATATCACGACATCAATGCTAGAAAGCAAGCTATATGTGCTACAGAAATGTGTTATGTTAAAAAAAACCTGACTGAATGACTCACGCTCGTGGAAGGTGGTGAAGAGGATACGGAATCGGCTCCTGCGGCTCGTCTCATCAGCCCACATGCGAATCACACCTAATGAATTCAGCAGCATCACATCATTGGCCACCGTGCTGCAGAACTTATTCTTCAGGTGCTCCACCGAGCTGCTCCCGTCATACACCGCCACAAAGTTACGTTTACACTCATTCGAGTTCTGCATCTCGTAATCCAGGAAGCGCAAAAAGATCTGTACAGAAGACATTTGTGTTTGTTTTTAGGCCAGCAACCAGTCTGGGGTGGAACAGAAATCTTGATTTTTTCTTTCAACATAAAAACAAGTACACTTAAAAACATTATTCAAAGATGATTCCTTGGATTTACTATTTTTTTAAGTGATTGTGAACAATTTATTTGGGCAGAATTTAAACAAACAAATTAAGTTGAACATTACTAAATTTAATTTGTTTGTTTAAATTCAACTCAAATAAATTATTTGCACCAATTTTGCAGACATCTTTTTTTTGTGTCATTTTCAGTTTCATTTAAATTTGCATTTATTTGTAACTGAGATGATGATGATGGTGGTGGAATAGATTTGTTTTTTTATATTTTTTGCAATTTTATATTTAATAGATGTCTAATATTAACAAGGCTGAATTTTGGCTGTCAGTAATAATCTTCTGGAAAAAAAAGAAGTCTAAACATAGTTCCAAAATAGTCTAGTCGTCTATGTAGTCGTCTTATTCATTACTGTCTATTTAATGATTGGTCAATTTCTGGACTATTGTTAGAGGCCTATCACTGACACTCCAAATTTAGTCTTGTTTTAGCCACAGCGTCTATGTTCTGACATCTATTAGAGAAAAAAACAAATCAACGATGAGAACACAAATTAATATACATTTACAATTCAGAGAGCTCTCTGATCCTTCATAGAAAGCAATGGAACCAGAATACCAAATACATTATACATTCAATCGTAATGTTATGAAAATACAAGAAGACTTTTTTGATCTCTTCAGCGTCAGTTCAGGAGGTGCATTCTAGATAGCGCTGTGCACTTAAATGTGTGTTGCACTGCTGCCATATACTCCAAATTTAAAATCTGTATCTAAAATTACATACAATTAATATCTGAATTTAAGGAATGGTAATTGTGGAACAACATAAATGGTGAGTAACTATTAATGGCACAAATGTCATTTTTGGGGTGAACTTACCCTTCAATTTGACAATTTTACTCCATATTCAGGCATTATTATAAATAGAAAGGCAGCTTATGATAAACTTGCTCAGTCCGCTTGGTTCACAACACTCCCAATGGTTCTCTATTATTGTTCTTTAACAATTTAGAGTTTAAAGATTATATTTGTTTCAGAAACCAGGAAAGTCATAAGATATAAGTTTGAAATTATTTTTTAGAACACACTCAATGTGTGACTGTTGAAAATTATAATTGATCCTTTCTTAAAGTCAACACTGGGGTTCCCCAAGGATCTGTTTTAGCTTCGTTGTTATTTTCTGTTTACATTAACGATTTAGGTCATGGAATAGATTCAGCTAAAATACACCTGTATGCAGATGATACAATATATACAGCAGCACACTCTTTATTAAACCAAGCTTTACAGTATTTACAGAGCGCTTTTCAAGTATTACAGTGTATGTTGCAGGATTTAAAATTGGTTTTAAATTAAAAAAGACTTTAGTGGCCGCACTAAGGTAACAGACCAGACAATTACATCTGCGAACGGTGTACAAATAGAAAGAGTTAGCTCTTATAAATATCTAGGTATTTGGATTGACGAGAGATTAGCCTTTAATATACACATTGACAACATATTAAAAAAGCTTAGGCCAAAATGATGTTTCTTATACTAGTCAAAAAATGTTTTCTTTATAAGGCCTGTAAGAAATTAGTAGAGAGTACATTTTTGTCTATAATCGATTATGGTGATCATCTATATACAGTATGCATGCACCCGCTACTCAGAAAACTAGACTCTGTTTTACGCTTTCTGCATTACGCTTTGTCACAGGTGCAGACTCACAGACGAATCACTCTATTTTTTAGGATTCCTTTGATTGGTTATCTTTATATCTAAGGAGAAAATTACATTTGTACTTATTTACTTTAAAGGCTCTCTTAGGTAAACTACCATCCTATCTTTCTAATTTGCTGACATTTCACATAAATAACTAACGCACTAGATTTGGTTCCTGTATTCGTTTAACAGTCCCATGAGTATTGTCAGAACTTGGTAAACATGCTTTTCCCTTTTATGCTTCTAGGGCTTGGAATGACATGCAAAATCAGCTTAATCTGGACACACTTCCGACTCTTTTAAACATCTTCTGTACAACGTCTTAAAGGATACTTGTAATTGTTTTTTATGATCTGATCTTTTTACGAATGGTGATTTTGTGGTATTGGTTTTAGTGATTTTTATGGGAAACTTCATGTGCTCTTCTTCCAGGTCTCCCTGGAAAAAGAGACAGTACTGTCTCAATGTGATCTTCTGGCTGAATAAAGAAAATAATAATTATAATATATAATAATAATAATAATAATAATAATAATTTAACTTATAATAATAATAATAATAATAATAATTATTATTATTATTATTATAAAGCTTTATATGTACTTCATCTGTTTTCTAGAACCAATCCACAGTACTTGCATTTATTTGTGCATAAAATTGATAATTAAAAAATACAAACAATAAACTGAATATTAGGCAGCATGGTGGCTCAGTGGTCAGCACTGTTGCCTCACAGCAAGAAGGTCACTGGTTCGAGCCCTGGCTGGGTCAGTTGGCATTTCTTTTGGATTTTGCATGTTCTCCCAGTGTTGGCGTAGGTTTCCTCCGGGTGCACTGGTTTCCCCCAAAAGTCCAAAGACATGCGCTATAAGTGAATTTGGTAAGCTAAATTGTCTATGGTCTGTGTGTATGTCCTGGTCCTCTAGTGAGTTGAGTGTTGGGCTAACGACTCACCTCGTAAAAATTTGATGTTACGAAATACCAATATGTTGTGGCTAAATATCAACTTTGATATAAACGGCCCTGAGAGTAAGTAAACTGCATATAAAGATATCAGTTTAGTCTGCATAAACATTGTGAGTTTGTTCATTTTCAGTGTGCTTTAAGTATAACCTTGCTGTGTGTATCTGACAGATAAAAGAACACTGCTTTAACTAGTCAGTTTATATTAATTTCTATGAGTATTTTGAGATTGTACACTCAGAAAAAAACTTTAATTAAGAATTATTTTTGTGTGTTGTTGTCAGTGCACAAATTGATAAAGATCAACTTAATTTATTTAATATATGAATGATAGTTTACCTTGGAGCCAGGAGGAGCTCTGATGAACCACCTGCAGTCTACAGCCTCTGTCTGTAGCGCTTTGCCTTCTTTGGAAACCATGGCGGACTCCACAATCCCCTCTGGCCCGCTCATCTCAAACTCACAAACTACACCATGAAAACACAGTAATGTATCATTGTGAACTAGTTTCGATATGTAGAGAAGATAAACTCATAAAACATTTCACTCACTTGGAAGAGGTGGTTGAGAACCAAGGTCTTTGAACTCAGGATCTGTGAAACAAACAGAAAAAAGTGATTAAGGATTTGAACCTGTTTATTTACAAGACTCAAAAAAATAGCAACTAATGTTATTTTCACATACAATAATTAACATAAAATATTGTCAAAACTGTCAAAAGGTGTTGACGTCTTGTTGGATCCTCACAGATTAGCATGAGTTTAAAAGCTGGTTTATGTCGTGATGACAAAAGCAAAACAAAACAACGGATATCACTAATAATTTTTCTGTTGAAGATGGTTTCAGAGAAGTCATTCTCGTTAAACATTCTCGTCTGGCCAGGACATCCGTATTTTATGTTGGAAATCAGCATGCAAAATAGACTAGACTCAGCTAACAGGCATTGTTCTCCGAACATTCTGTGACATTTCTTAAAAGTTAAATGCAAATAGTGGCACATACATTTATTAAAATATTGTTTTTAGAACATTCTTGTAACATTGATAGAAAAACATTCTTAGAACAATGTTCATGGAATGCCTTTAGAACGTTAGATATTCTTGATGAATGTTCTCATAATGCTGATAGAAAAACATTCTTAGAACATTAATATAATATGGATGGAATATTCTGATAACATTTCTGAGAACTTTAATATAACATGAGACTGAAACGTTATAAAAACGTTTTGAATAATGCCATTATAACCAAAAAATTATCTCAGGCCCGTAGCCAGGGGGGGTTCGAAAAACCCAGCCCTCACTGACAAAGTTCAAGAATTTGTCCCATAGATGAGCTCATTTGTCCTATTTTGACTGCTATGCCATCATAAATAGTAAAAATAACCCATCGAAAAAATGCTTTAAGACCAAGCTAAATCCTCGTGTGACTTCAGCCAATCAGTTTTGGCCAATGCAAACAATTATTTTTCAAGAGTATAAAATCCAGCTGTGCAAGAGACTATCTGACGTAAGAGCAAGGCTTAATTTGTGCCAGAACACGCCGGATCCGGCACCTCTGAAATCTGATCCGGCACCTCATTTTACCGATCCCCCTCCTCATCTGCCCTTCTCCCCCGTTCGCTGTTCACTTTTTCCGCGCCTCCCCAACCCTCTTCCCTGTCATCCACGACACCCCCGCCCAGCTACTTTCATCCCCCCCTCCCCCCCGGAAGCTGGAAGGGCATCCGCTGCATAAAACATGCTGGATAAGTTGGCAGTTCATTCCGCTGTGGCAACCCCAGATTAATAAAGGGACTAAGCCAAAAAGAAAATGAATGAATGAATGAAATTGATTAAAGTTAACAGTGAAAATATTTATAATGTTTTCATCATTGACTGTAGTCAGAAATGTTTCTTCTGCACCGAATCAGCATATTCAAATGATTTCAAAATGATCATATGACAACAAAGCAATAACAAAGTGTTTGCCATCACATAAATAAATGAAATTCAGTAATATACAAAAATACAGCGTTGATACAATTAAAGTAACATTTTACGATACTACTGTTTTACTGTAAATTTAATCAAATAAATGAACTCTATACACTTCTTTCAGATACAAATATTACTGATCCCAAATTTTAGAATAAAACTGCATTATTCCCTACCAGGAACATTTTATATAACTTAAATGATTTCACAGACAAAGTTAAATAAAACATATGGTGTGTTTCTCTTTCTGACCCTGAGGAACTTCTGTCCCAACGCAATCATTTTCTTTTAGCATAATAACTGAACCCCCCAGGATTAGGGAATGAGAATGATGTCCTGAGGCTTGAGTCATGATTGTGCATGGATTAATAATCCCTGCACCAGCCTCACACAGATTAGGCTGCCCAATGTGACAGGAAGCAAAGTAATAAGATCTAGGTGTGTTTTCAGGAGGCTGTCTGAACTTATTATTTTGCACAGTATTTCAAGCTTGACCAGTTAATAGGCTCTGGCCAGTTGATTATATCTATGTAGATCTGATCCATCATTTACAGAAATAATCAATATGATTTGTCAGGGTCCTTTTGGGTTTCAACTTAAAATCATTCTGGGATTCTCAGTAATCCTCTCGTGTTTTCTTACCTCTGGTACAGCTCAACTAAGATTAATATTTATACTGATGTAACAGCATGCATGGATGTAGGTCTCTGACAAATCTCTGATTTATGATGTGCAGGATGATATTTTACAGTTTTTCATATCTACATGTAACCCAGAAATGACTTTAAAATAATTGCTTTTAATGTTTTTAAGATTTAATAAAAGTGTGTTTATTATTTAAATAGTATTTATATATAAATAACGAAGGTGGCTGAATTTCTGCAGTGCGTAAATGTCACAGCATTGGTGAAAATGAAGTTAGGGCACACTGAAAAATGCTGGGTTGTTAAATACAGTAAGCACACATACAATGCAACATAAATTTGGGTATAATATCACTTTCCCACTTGGGTTAAAAAATTCCCACCAATTTTGAACCCAGTGTTTGGGTAGGTTTATATTTTAGCCAAATTTGGATTGAAATAATTGAGCATTTTTTTCTATGGTTATTTCATTAAAAGGTGATCATTACATACAGAAGCTGGGAATAATAATCTTATTGCTGGACCTTCTCGTCCACAAATTTAGTTAGCAACTTCTTGACACAGGAGATTAGCATTACTGTTCAATGTCTAATAAGGAGCTCTGATGAACACTTTCATAATCGCAAATTACGATCAACCACACATCACATAACCGTGAAGATCAACCAAATTTAGTCAAGGCGGAGATCACCGTCACTGGAGTAGTCAGAGAACATTTAACTAAGCAAAATATGTACTCAGATATATTTTTTACAAAAGACTTACACTTTTAATAATAAAGATTAATTTCTGTCATCTGTGGGAAACCATGAACCCACAGTTATAAAGGAAACCCAAAACAGTTCCTCTAACTCATCTCTCTGTAAAAGCTACTTTTGGAAGCTTTAATTTAAAGAGTGTAAATTTCAATAGGATTTGGCCACGCTGAAGTAGAAGGACAGAGCTCAGGACATGGAGCAGACCGAGTGTGCTCTTCTGAAGACAAGCTTTCATTAACTGGGATCAGAGACATCACAAACCTCCCCCACTCAGCTGCTGCATGTGTGCCTGCACTACAAATGCAGGGCCATCTGACCTGAGCACAGAACACCACATTTACCAAAACACGGAGAATCTTGCTAAGAATAAACCACCACTATCAAACCAACATTATACCGCTGCACACATCTAGATATTTTTAAAACAAAACAATTTAAGATCTAAAATTAAATATTTCAAAGTCTGCATATTTGTCATTAAGCAAAGTAAATTTTCAGAGCAGAAGAACAGAAGAAGCTCTTTAGATCATTCTCAAATCAAGCTTAACAACATGACTATCAGGTTTTGCAAAAAATAAATAAATAAATAACAATAATGGATGAACACTTTGTTGAAATTAAAATGCACATACTGATGATAGTACTAGAATTCTTACCTTGACTGAAATTGTACCGAGCAGAAAATCCAGTGGCTTCCAGTTCGCTATCTGCTACAAACTTTATCCAAAGGTATCGTCCACTGGACCTTACATAGTTCGGGCTCACTTGTCCACAGTAGCGGCCGATGATAGGAGAAAAACTGAAGGGGCCATCTCTGACTTCAATGTGGTCAAACTTACACTCCCATGACGGCTCAATAGCATACTTATAGTCAAAATACAGGTCGATACATTGCCTTGGAGCAGCTATGGAATAAGAAAAACCTCTAGTTAGATGTTCATAAGTAGCTGATTAAAAGGGGTCAAAAGGAAAGCTCGCTAACCTTCAATTATGTATATGCATTCTCTGTCAGGAGGATATTTTTCAGGATAATTAGGAGATGTGAAAATTCCTCCGCTGGTTTCTTTGATCCAAGAACCACACAGTCCCACAGGAGTCACACCTGAGTTATTTTTAACTTAAGAAACAAAGCATTAAAACAAACAAAAAAATTTAAGTATTTGCTCAAAAGGATTTGTATTAGACAATATTAAGTATTGAAATAAACCAGTACTTCTTTTGCATGAGGTCACAATACCTGTCTTACTTAGAGGTGAGTGTTAATGAAGGAAAATTACCTATAGCTTTCTTCGGGGGTGCTGTTGGTGCTCCAGAAAATCCAAGATTGACAATACTTGCAACAACTGTTAGAATTAATAATGGTCAGAATAGCATGCTTAATCTTTAAGCAGTTTTCAAATATAAAATGTCTAAATACATCTCTAGTGTACTCTATGTATGCTATCTATTGTATTTGTATAATGAGATCTCTCACTCTATCACATGTATGTGTATATATTTGTCTTGACAGTGCATCATGTAAAAACTATTCTCAGTCAATTATAACATAATGGGTTCAGTAAATCAAATTCAGCAAAAACAGTATATATTAGTTATAACCAAATAGGCTAGTAGTCTTTCAACTACGAGCAATAACATGCTGATCTGCGTTTTGCAACTTTATCATTACTTCGGATGTGTATGTTTATGTTCATGTGAATATTGCAAACATAACCACACAAAACATACAAAATTAGGCATTAACTATATAATAAGGTAGCTACGTAATCAGACAATTGGCTACTTGGTCGAAGGCAGTAACTTGAAGCTTCACATTTATGCTCGTTATCATAGGTTCAAGCTTTGTTTTGATATTTACTCACCAACAAGCAGTTTCACCCGCGGCACCATGATTCTCCGCAAGGGCTTCAACTTTGAATTCCATGAAATGCGAATTGAAGTGGCGAAGCGAAAGATGAATTTAAGGAAATGTGATTACACTAGCCTATAAAGCTGCCCGTCTTTAGAAGAATACAGGATACGATCCAGATTTTGTGAGATTCATTGCAAAAACTGTTGTGGCTCTTTCGCGAACTCACGGTAGTTGAAGTCTTGTTTGATGGAACAGGTTGAGCACATCTGCGTAATCCGCGTCTGTGCACTGAAGACCTGCGGACACCCTGAGTGGATTAACACGATCCCTTTTTCTCATATTTGGCAAGATTTTGCTGAAATGCTCGTGAATTTGTTTTTGTAGTTTGTTCAGGTGATGTTAACCCTTTGTTTACTTGTCGTGCAATGATGGCATAACCTACTTTGTTCAGTTGTTTGTGGTAAACTCACGTCATTAGTACAAATTGTAAATATGATTTAACTAGGCATATATAGAATCAAAATATTTATTAGACAAAACCCTCAATAGATTGTTAAAACGAGGCTGAGGGAGCTTATGCTGGTTTAACATTGTTCAGCTGAAGGAATATTGAATTGTGAAGACTTCAGATAATGTTCTGATAGAAATTGTATACATCTACAATTTTGCCACATAGCCTCGTTTTGAATCGTGATAAATTAAACATGACGTCTATACAAATTGTCTATTGTGACATATATGTCAAATATGACATATATGGAGCTAGATCAGTCTCAAAAATAATGAAATTACAAAATAAAAAAATCAAACACAATTCACATTTAAACAATTGAAATTGTTAATTCAAAACACAATGCATAAATGCACAAATCCAATTAGTAATTTCAAAACAATTTATAAATATACAAAGCACAATTAGTAAATTCAAAACTCAATTCATTATTTCAAAACACAATTCATAAATATGCAAATTTCATTTATAATTTCAAAACACAATTTGTCAAATATGAAATATATAGAACTAGATCCGTCTCAAAAATAATACATTTACAAAATAAAAAATAATACATTTACAAAATAAAAAAATGCATACACAATTCACATTTAAAAAACAAATTCATAAATTGAAATTACAATTAATAATTGCACAAATCGAATTCATTTGGGAAAATATTTATTGTTTTACTTGTGAATTCACACATTGTGTTTTTAATTTATGAATTGAATTTTGTAAACGTGAACTGCTGTGCGTATGAGTTTTATTTTTGCAAATGCATTATTTTTGAGACTGAACTGGCTCCATATAAATAAGTAACTACATAAGATGTAGTTAAGATATTTTAGTGAAAAAAAAACATTTTTAAATGACTTTACTTGGCAATTTTCATCCAATCAAGTGACATAAATCTACAACTTAATTCATTGCTAATAATAAATAATCAGATTAATTTCAAACTACACTGACAAACAACAAAAAGTGTTTAGGGAAGTGTTTCAGAGTTAAAAATTATCAAGGACCCGTAAGACTCAAAATTATTATAGGCCTATAGGTTAATATAACTTCTGAATAGCAGTAAATGCACATGTTTTTCTCATTTGCTATGGTCTGATAGAGAGGAAATTAAATTCACAAAAAGTGATTACTTAATGTTTCAATTCACATATCTTTTGTTAACATAAAATGTGAAAATACATGCAACATGCTCACTTAGGGTAAACTATATTTTTGATCAAATTAAAAACATTCATTTCAGATCTTATTAAAATAGCCAGTCTAGTGATCAAACTAACTGCTATAATATTGTAAATTATTAAAAACCTGGCCTAAACAAATGCTTTGAAAAAAATGGCAAAGTATAAAGATTTAAAATAACAATTAATATTCTGAGGCTGCACTGTGATGCTCAAATACAGGTGTTTTTGGTATACCTCTATAAATTAATACACTTCATGATGTTTTAGTCATCTGTGAACATGGAAAAATGCATGGCAATCTTATTTTCTTTGTGCAGAAAACAAATAACAATACAGGACACGATCTTGAAATAATATAGCGAAAATAAGGCTTTGTTATACTTTGTTTTGATGCAAGAAATAAAACAATATAGTGAACGCATATGTTTGCCTGCACTTTACCATATTGCCCACCCTTTACAGACAGGTAATTTGGTTTTACAAAATACTAATTTTAATATATTTTTAAATTGACTGTTTAATATTTTATGCTACTAAACAAGACAAGAAATGAAAATAGAACAATAGGTTTCGTCTCCACTGTATTGCAGCATATTAGCCGTAGCAAAAGACAAGACTGCGGTTAAAGCTGAAACTTCATGTACAAAAAATGTGGAGGAAAAAGTGAATAATAAGACACTAATATGGTCCCAGTTGCCTTCTGCTTAACTGCTGTTCCTTGTGGTGCTGCTTTTCATCAGCATCTTGTTAAAACAGAAGAAACAATGCTGCTGCAGAACACAAGGAAACACTACAAGAGACCTTGCTTTTGTTTGCTACATTTCTAATCTTTCATTTGGACAATGACCAAATTAGCCAAGAACAAAGCTATTAATTAAAAATTGATGGCGCTTTGTGGTCTGCAAGTTTAATTAATATATATTTCTGTAAATTTGCCACAGCATTTAGTGCTGACTTTTATTACATATTTAAGGTAGTTAGTGTAAAAATTTTACAATATGTCATAAGAATTTAGACGTAGACTGGTAAAATAAAATGTATGTATGTGTAAACAAATGTAAATTCTGAATCTTCCATGAGGCTTAAGATAAAATTTTAAAAAAATAATAATTCTGTCATGTTATCTCTTCAACATTTATACAAATGATGGCTGCAGTTTTTCATTTAATTATCAGTATAACCATAGTTTTAGTAGATGCTACCTTTCTTTTTTTCCTGCAGCTCAGGTTGACTTGGAAAATTGTCCTGTTGTATAATGCTATTCATCATGCTATTCATATATATGTATGTATATATTTATATAATTTTTTTCAAACTTGCACTGCAAGACCACTGAACATAAAATTGCCAAATTGATGAGCATTAACAGACCCAATACTTTCTCTTACATAACTTTTAAGCTAAAGCATTAATGTTGCTAAAATAAAACTCTAAATGTGTTAGACTAAATGTCAACTACTGTTAGTCTTTAGCTTGAGTTTATGATTAGTCATTATCTTGCCTGGTTTAACATATTGAATTTAATAAACATTTTTTTTTTGCATGTGTGAATTTGCTCAAAGTGCTAAACAGTTATGAATCTCCTCATGTTTTAACATCATGCTTTAATATCTTTTTACAACCACTGGATGGAGCAATAGTATCATATTACTTTATGAACCTCTGCTCCAAACGGTGGGATATCGCCAGTGGACAGCCACTTTTATTTATTTATTTATTTTTTATTGTAATAAATTACATGACCATTTATTAAGTCATTAATAAATGCTTTACATGCTTTAATAAATGCAAAAAAATGACAGTGTAGAATTTTACATTTAATTGAATACAGTATTATGGAATTAAGCGCTAATATGTGACTACATTAATAGCAATGCTTTATCAATTAATCGATTCTCAAATGTTATGCTTACGTGTAGTTTAATACATACTTTTACCCACTGAGATTATTGCGCAATAATCTTTAGCACATGCTAAAAATCAGGGCGTTTTCCAATATATGCTAAATGTGGATGAGAAGAGAGAGAGTGTGTAGAGAGGAGAGAGGAAGTAGAGAGTGAGAGAGTGGGGAGAGAGAAAGAGAGAGAGGTACTGTCGTCTTCACAGATCTCCAAAGAGTGCTCGTTAGTATTTCGGCTCAGGTCTTTCACAGTCATGTTGAGAGCCAGGGAACCGGGCTCATTGGCCGTGCTGGCCTCCACCCTTCTTCTGGGATGCGGTGTGGCGTTTTCCCTCGGACAGAATGAGACGGAACCCGTAGTTTTGGAAGGGAAATGTTTAGTTGTTTGTGACTCGAACCCGTCCGCCGAAGGAGGAGTGACCTCGTCGTTTGGGATATCCGTCCGAGCTGCTGGTGCTAAAGTGGCATTTTCTGCAGTCAGAGGAACTAACCATGAACCGTCAGAAATGAGTAACAAGTCCATGACAATCTACTTTGATCAGGTCAGACCCTGCTTTCACATTTGCGCATATTTGTGCGCCATGGCATACAGTTGTCCCCACGTTAACTAAGTGAACAAACACCTTTTTGCAGGTACTTGTGAATATTGGAAATCATTTCGATTTAAAGGCGAGTGTTTTCCAAGCCCCTCGGCGAGGCATTTACAGCTTCAGCTTTCACGTTGTGAAGGTGTACAACCGACAGACAATTCAGGTGAGTGGGTTTGTTTACTTTTTTAAACGAAACTAATCACAAACTAATTGAATTTTGTTAGCAAACGGAACGTTTTCGCCGTTTAATTACATGGATCAGTGCTGATATTAATTATTCATTTCTGACTGTATTGCTTCTGCTTCTGATGCCCTTTTTCAGTTTTACTAATAGGTAATTACTGTTCATACTTTTAACGTATTAGCCTAGTTTCTTAATTAATTCATTCAAATTGAATAAACATTAGCATAAATTAGAAACTTTATTACAAATGTAATAGTTATTTGGGATTTTAATTAAACTGTATGTCATTTTTGACTAGTCATTTTCTATGACTAAAGCAATGGTAAATGAGATACAGCCTGTTAGTATAATATAGGGTAGACTTTCATGTCTTACACATTATGCATGTACTAAATAGATGGTAGTGAGTACATTGATCATTTCTAGCAACTTAAAAGAAGCGAAGTCACTTGTTTTCAGTGTTGGAAAAAATACTAATGATTAAACTAGTGATGACTAGTATCTATAAAAATGACCAGTATTAATGAAGGAAACCTAAAGGTAATTGTCATCTGCAATTAAAAATATTTTCTAGAAACTCATATATTAATCATAACAGATACTACTCACTTTAATAGATTAAAGGTTGATCTGAATTGTTGCAATGCATCTGCTCACATCATGTGTTTCCAATGTGCTCATTAGGTCAATCTGATGCATAATGAATATCCAATAATATCAGCGTTTGCCGGTGATCAAGACGTGACCCGGGAGGCAGCGAGTAACAGCGTTCTGCTTCACCTGGAGCGTGAAGACAGACTCTATCTCAAACTGGAGAGAGGAAACCTTATGGGCGGCTGGAAATACTCCACGTTCTCCGGCTTTCTTGTTTTCCCTCTTTAACTGAAAAAGCCCAGAATGAAGACCAAGAGACATTTAGAAGAGAGCACATGGAATGCTATGATTATTGTTAGGATATGAAGGAACAAGTTTGTATGTATGTATGTATGTATGTATGTATGTATGTATGTATGTGTGTATGTGTGTGTGTGTGTCTGCGTTTAACTATATGTAAGATTCAAAAGAAAGTAGGACAGTGACAATATCTGGACTAACTAATGTGCATATTGCTTTGGGAAAGAGTGTGATGTTATTGTCAATGACTTTTTTGCATTCAGGAGCATATTTTGCACGAATCGTGTTTCGTTATGGGCTCGTCACTGTATTTATTTTTCGTATAAACCTTATATAAATTTGATGTTCAATATGAGCAAAGTACAAAAACAGCCATTTCTCTTTAATCGATGTTGTTTGGCTTAATGAATAGATGAGCAATGATATCTTGCGTTTTTATATTACTTGAATGTAAATATGCCATATCACAAACACAAGGAATGTATTTAATGTTTGTATATAAAACATTTTGGCAAGAAGGGAATAAAGTAATTTAAGAGCGAGTGGTGGAAGGAGAAGAATGTGTCGCTGTCCGTGGTCCTGAACAAATGCTGTCAGTCAAAAAGTGCATTATTATTTATGCTAACCTATAAACATACAAAACAATTATCAGTTACATTCATACAGCATACATATTGAGCCCCACACAGATATTTAATGCACACTAGCAACCTCTACAGACTTCATAATCTAGAAATTTGTATTTTTAAGAGTATATTTATAAACATTATTTAAAATCTTCAGATATATCTGATTAAGCCTATTGATAGGGTGCAGATTCAGAAAGGATGAAAGCAACACCCTCCTATAGAGATCAATACGAGATGTCATCCAGATTTGTTGTAACTGCAGTTAAGGCATGACATGTTTTTTAAGACTCTGTCTAACGCTAGAGTGAACTTTAAAGGTTTAACATTTATAGCATTTATGTATTTTTCAAAGCATGGCTAGGAAACGAGATGGAAATTAGGCAATTTATTACCATGGGCACAATTAAAAACTGTGAAGACAGCATTATTTGGAGGTGAAATGCAAATGTGATGAGGTATGAGAATGATGTGGGTGTTAAGTGTTAAACAGTAGAATATTCCTTCCAAAAGCAGAGCTTAAAAAGACACTAGCACATATTTTCAGCGATCAAGACAGTGTCATTGTATAATAGTATACATAGTGTGAGATATCAGTGGGTATCCAGTGATTATGCTAGATAATATTTAAAAAATTTGATTTGATGTTTGACCTCATGTTGAGAACATGGACCTTCTATTGCAAATATATTTAAATAAAAAAAAGAGGAAAGAAAAACATTTTCCTTCTCCTGTCTGTCTTCCTGTCATTTGATTTGGCTTGGAAGTAAGTAACATCGCCCAAAGGCTAAAAGCTGTCTAATGCATGTTTCTGACCTTTCTTTTTCATAAAGATGATTAAGAATGAAAACATGACTCAACAGCACATGTCGCTGCTAGGTCACTAAACATGACTTTGGATTTGGGGAACAAAATGCAGAAAATGTTTCTGCGCATAATTCTCTCATTTGTCTTTTACGAACATAAATCTTCATAGAAAGTTGCTAAATCAAACTGAATTCCTATATATTTTAAATATATTTTTAAAATGTCACTAAAATATTAAGAATTCTAAGTGGATATCCAAAGCCAAATGCTGCATCATTAGCAATGCAAGTATATAAACAACTCATACTATGAGATATTACCCGCAGCAGTCTTAAATCAATTATGTAATTACTGTGTTGAATATGAAATATCATGATTTCATAGACAGTTCACTGTTTACTCATGTCTTGGGTGCTGGTGTGAATTAAACGGGCTGATAATGAATCTGCCTGCTGGCGGTCTTTTTTTTAATCTCATATGCAAAAGTGAAGCAAGGTCGGTGTACTTAATCATTAAACTGTTTATGCTATCAATATCATACTGCACATATGCCCAATTATGAGAACCATGACTAAGAAATTAAACGCATATGAAAATGCGAATGGTGGTGTGACTTCAAAATGTTCAACAAATCAAATCGTTTGTGAAGGAGCCACGCTTTGTCTAGGTTAAAGCTTGGGCTTCTTTCAAACATCTCCCCGAGGTGCATGGTGGGGAGGTTTTTAAGCAACATTTGGCCTGGTTAGCTGGACACTTGCTGGCTGTTGTGGCATCACTTTCTGGCCACATTCATATTTGAAATAGTATTTTGCCATATTTATATGAGGACTGAATTTTTATTAGTTTACAAAACGAATCTGAAGCATTTAAATATAAACCTTGAAAATTAACTTGTAAGATACTGAATCTCATAATTCAGATTTTAATAAAACAAGTTAGGTTAGAGTTAGTTGCACATAGTTATGCAAAATTAAATGTAGTTACTAGTATGAAACGTATAACAGATGTGTAATGTGCTTATTAAGAATGTATCTACTTGTTCATTGATTTCATTCATTTTTTTTTAGCTTAGTCCCTTTATTAATGTGATGCCACCACAGTGGAATGAACCGCCAACTTACCTAGCAAATGTTTTACACAGTGGATGCCCTTCCAGTTGCAACCTATCACTGGGAAACATCAACACACACCCATTCACACACATACACTACGGACAATTTAGCTTACCCAATTCACCTATACCACATGTCTTTGGACTTGTGGGTGAAACCGGAGCACCTGGAGGAAACCCACGTGAACACAGGGAGTACATGCAAACTCCACACAGAAATGCCAGCTGACCCAGCTGAGGCTCGAACCAGTGATGTTCTTGCTGTGAGGCGATTGTGCTACCCACTGCGCCACCGTGACGCCTCTAATTGTTCAAGATCCATTTAAAACAGGAGTAATGATAAAGATTTTAATGTTCAAAAGCTCTCTTCGTATTACAAGTATTAACAGCAAATTATGCAAAATTACATCTAAAAACCCTTTAAGTCTATTACATTTTACAGGGTCCTGTTCCGTGTGTATATTATGAACTTATCATAGTTTTTACAAAACGTGGATTATAACTAGGTACTTTCTCTAAACTAGTGAAGCTAACCTTAACCCATTTAGGTTCCTTGCATTATCCAGTGCTTGCTTAGTTACACTATAAAAGTGTTAAGTAGACATACTGTAAAATAAGAAGCAACCTCTTATCATAAATCTAACTTCTCAATTTGTACAATACAGAATTATTTTGTAACAAGGACACCTTAAAAAGTGTAACCAAACTGTTTTCTATTTTGTTATCTTCAAATATTATTAATTCCTCATTGCTTTAGTCTTAAGTGTCACTGATTCCTTCAGAGATTATTTTAATATGTTGATTTGATGCTCAAGAAGCATTTCTTAACATGAACAAGTTTTAAAAAAATACAATTATATAAGGAAGAGAGGCTTTATTATCATTTTAGCTCTATATAGCTCGTACACAGCTAAAAAAATCTCCAGGACTAGGCTTTAAACTATATTTGCCTGGACTATTTTGTTTTAATGGGTAGAACAAGCTGTATAGAACTGAAATGATATTAAGTACATGGAATACGTGTAGGAAAATTATCTTAATATTATCTTATATACTTAAATTATCTTAAACTAGCATATGTAAGAGAAAAGAAATTATAATATCTATATAACAGCAGAATTATATATTTACAGTTGAAGTCAGAATTATTAGCAGCCGTTTGAAATTTTTTTCTTTTTTAAATTTTCCCAAATGATGTTTAACAGAGCAAGGACATTTTCACAGTATGTCTGATAATATTTTTCATTCTGGAGAAAGTCTTATTTTTTTATTTCTTTAATTTAAGTTTTTAATTTTTTTATAAACATTTAAGGTCAAAATTATTTGCCCCTTTAAGCAATTTTTTTCCCGATATAGTACAGAAGAAACCATCGTTATACAATAACTTGCCTAATTACCCTAACCTGCCTAGTTACCCTAATTAACCTAGTTAAGCCTTTAAATGTCACTTTAAGCTGTATAGAAGTGTCTTGAAAAATATCTAGTAAAATATTATTTACTGTCATCATGGCAAAGATAAAATAAATCAGTTATTAGAGATGAGTTATTAAAACTATTATGTTTACAAATGTGTTGAACAAATCTTCTCTCCGTTAAACAGAAATTGGGGAAAAAAAATAAACAAGGGGGCTGATAATTCAGGGTGGCTAATAATTCTGACTTCAACTGTATATTATCTTTATGAACAGTTTAGATACAAAAATCTCTAAGTACCATCTGAAATGTTCTTCTAAAATGAGCATTTTTCTCAGTCGTTTTTGTTCAGTTATTTTACATGAATGAAAATAACCTATTCATAAAAGTTAAATTACTGAACCTACACAAAAGAGGCCAAGACAAATGCTCTTTCTTCAAAAAAATCAGATGGCAGATAGATTTCAGATGTTTTTTTTGCATCTTAACTATTAAACTATTCTGTAGTATCTATATTTTGAACATGGAACAAGTACATAAAGTTTGTGTGCATATCTTAAAGAACATCAAACAATCATACATAAAACAACGTTACTGGACAAAGCACAGTATAAGCTTTTTGTGAATATTGTATGAGCTACTGATTGTGCAGGCCTGCTAGAAAATTTGCAAGTTTGCGTTAAATTGTATATGTTCAGTTATTTATAGTGGGATGTATTTTTGTGAATAGCTGTAAGGCCAGAACACATTGAGTTGAGTATTCTGATGGCATGTGGGAAGAAACTGTCCCACAGTCTGACTGTGAGGGCCTGAATGCTTCCTTCTGCTGGATGACAGAAGGCTGAAGAGCTGGTGTGAGGGGTGTGCGTCCCTCCAATTTCAGTAGGTGCTGTATAAATCTGTGATAGGAGAGAGGGACTTCGATGATCTTTTTTAGCCATCCTGACCCACTGTAGGGTTTTGCCATTTGTGATGTGTAATTCTCAACCCTGGTATAATGCAGATACTCTGAGGGGGGAGGAGGAGAAGGGTGGATGATGGGCTTTCTTCAGTCTCTGTAGAGAGTAGAGAAGAGGCTGAGCTTTCTTTGCTTCTGGTGTTAAGAGACCGGAAGAACATCAAGGAATTGAATGCTCTTTACGATCTTTACATAATGGTGCCATCAGCAGAGGGTTAGTATGATTTCACCAAGTAGGACATGTTCCTGGATTAACATCTGTTGATCTTGGAACAGCATTCCAGTTAGCCTGTCAGAATTAATTGATATGGTTTACGTTAAGTTTAGGCTTACAGTTCTTCAACATGATTGTTATCCAATTATTATTTCGCTCTGATTTTTGGAATAATTGACAGTTAGAGTTGGTTTAGGGGTATAGGGAGTAGGTATTGACACATTCGAACAAAAATGACGTTCCAGGATCAACATGCTAATGCAGGATCGCATCCTACTTGACAAAATCAGACCCACCATCAGATACATGATCTCTTGAAGTCAACAAACATCTAATTTGTTTTGTTCACCTTTAGAAACAGGTTGTTGACTTTACACAAGTCTGTAAGCCAATTAATTCACTCTCTGCTGATTTATAGCCTTTGCTTTTACCGCAGTTGTGCCATCTGCAATCTTGATGTGGTATTGTAATTTTTTAAAGTCACTTTTGATCAATTTGACGCTTCCTTGATTAATAAAAGTATTAATTTCTTTTAAAAAAATATCCAACTTCCCCTAAAAACATGTGTATATGTGTCAGTTTGCTGCATATTTACTGTGCATTAGATGAATAAACATCATGATACTCTTTGGGTATCAAGATATTTGACTTTTGATTTGATTTCTACTGAAAATGGTTTGATCGGATGTCATAGATGGTGGCAAGCCAGAACCCAATGGCCTTTTTTCACTGACCAGTAAAGGGTACTAAAGGGTACAAACAGTACTTCTCACAACATGCTTTAGACACATAAATATTTGTGTATAAATGTTCATTACTAACTTTTCTATGAACATAAATTGATTATAACTGCAGATCAGAGAGTGCACTTCACTCTCGCGTTTGTCCATTTCTGAAAGGATTGGGTGTCAAAAACACTCCTGAAATCATGTGCACATTATTATCATCAGCTCAAGAAGTTCATCATTTCAAATATAGACACGATCGTGAGCTTCCTGGAGAAAGTCAAACCGATCACACCTTTAGATGGGCTCGTAAAACAACAACAGGACACGGCAGATTTTGTCCTTCTTGGCTTTGTGGGTGTTTATCAAGACGATGACAATGTTTGATTGAGCTCGGGTCAACCATAGCTTGTTATATGTATATATTATTTATAATGGTGTAATGTCTCGGCTGTGTTTTTAAAAATGGCGGTTCCTTTGTCTTCATTCTTTGCTTCTGCGAGTGACGTATCTCTGTAAACCAATAGCGTTCAGCTGCGCGTCTAGCTCCGCCTTTTGGTACCCTTTGTCCTGCTTGGCACCCTTTGCAAAGTGGTATGGTATGGTTTGCTTTTAGGAACATTTTGACAGTGGAAACAACCATAAAGCAAACCGAACCGAACCGTATGTATAATATATATATATATATATATATATATATATATATATATATATATATATATATATATATATATATATATATATATATATATATATATATATATAACCGTTATATTAGCTAAATCTTCTCAATATTTTATAATAAATCCAGAATATAAATTTCTTAAAGAAAATATGCACATTATTTTTAATGACCTCATCAATTTTTTTTATGAAAATTACAAGCCTCAAGATAAATTTTTTACAGTGAGTGCCACTGTGTTGCCATAGTCTGGCATGCATTTTTACAACCTTTTGACAGTGGAAACGACCATAAAAGCATACCGAACCGAACCATACCGAACCAAACCATACCGTACCACTCAGTGGAAATGGGGCACAAGTGAGCAGGAATATGAGATCTTTGTAACTTCAGACATGAAAGGCCACAAACCTGACTTGCTAATGAGCCACTGTGTTGCCATAGTCTGGCACGCATTTTTACTCAATTTCTCCGAAAACAGAAACAGCTTCAGTAACTGAATTCATGCGTGGGCTCATCCCAGAAATTTTCTTCAGATCTCTGGCATTGAGCATAATGCACTGAACAATTATTGTCCTACAGAGAGGAAAGAGAAATTGCTGCGAGTATGTTTTATGCAGTGACAGGAATGATTTAATGACCATATTCTGCACTTAACACCTCATCACAAACACATTCTCATTTGTTATCTCAATTAAACGTGTTACTTAGGGTGAGAAATCCTAAATGACCCACTAAGCAAATGCAAATCAGTTTTCTGGCTCTGCTTTTGTCTTCCTCTCTCTCTCTCTCTCTCTCTCTCTCTCTCTCTCTCTCGGTATCAGCGGGAACAGATTTCATGTCGCCGCATCTATCTTTGGGCTGCGGTATGTGTGTTTGTGTCTCCGTTCAGATGGTAAAGGCACAGCCTCCTCATCTCTCCAGCATGAGAGCAACACGGGCGCTTTTTGATGTCCGTGCCCCTTGTGGGAGATGCATGCTGGGAGAGCCCGAGTGGCAATGCACCGGTCCAATCTGTGACCCACTGACACATGGCATACGCCGCTCCGTAATCAGCCCGAGCGCTGCGGACTCACGCCAAGCTGCCCTTTACAGGCAAGAGGGACAGAAACGGCTCCAGAAGAAGCCACCGCCATCTCGGCCGGGCATTTAACTGCATCAGGAGATCAGCCGCTTCCGGTGCCGAGCAAGATTAGAGACCGAGAGGTAGATTATTAGAACATTGTGAGGGTAGAAAAAGGGTGTTAGAATCTACACCGTCAGAAATAAAAGTACAAAAGCGGCCAATGGTCAACAATTGGTTGGTAATATTTCACAATAAGGTTCCAGGTAATGTTTGTTAATGTATTTATAACACGAACAATCAATGAGCAACACATTTAATCATGTATTTTTTCATCTTATTAGTTCATGCAAAAGTTAAAGTAAAAGTTGTTCATTGTTTGTGTTAACTCGGAGAATTAACTATGATAACAAACACAACGTTTCATTTGAATGTTGAATAAGTAACTGAATAAATGTACTACAAGTGTTGTTCATTCTTAGTTAATGTTAATAATTATATTAACTAACATCAATTGATAAAACCTTATATTGTAACGTGTGACTAAGTGGTTTAACATATTGCCATTGAGATTTTATCCTACACTGTAAAAAATTATACGATCAATTAGTCGTGAAAGTCCCAACTCATATTCTAACTTAATTTTATAAGTTTCACAAGCAATTTAAGGCAGTTTAACATAATATAAGTTCAATGAACTCAAAGTTGCTTTGATTCAGCTAAAAAATGTAAAGCAACCAGGATTTTTCTTTACAGTGTAGCATTTTGTGTCTCAAATAATAGTTTTATTGATGAAAAATAAAAGTAGCCTAAAGCAAATTATCATTTTTCAAAAGGTATTTGTATCTTTGTTCAAACTGGTACATTATGTGCATGCATTAGCAACTATAAAGTTCCAAATGTGTATGATTTATAACTCCAGAAGGAGGAACAGAAGTTTGGTTAAATAAAATATTCAGAATAAAGCAGTTGTCAGGGATAAGATACAAAATAATTAGTAAAACAAAAATCCACAATGATTATATCATGAAATAAAACAGAAAGAAATAGCATAAGTTAACAAACAAAAAACAATAAAAACAACACATAAACCAGGTAGATTCCCAAATTCTCTTGAACAGTCATCTTTTTCATTCATTCATTTTCCTTTGGCTCAGTCTCTGATTTTTATCAGAGGTCACCCCAACGGAATGAACTGCCAACCATTCCGGCATATGTTTTACGCAGCGGATGCCCCTCCAACCATACACACTCATTCACACACAAACACACACACCCATTCAGACACTATACCCAATTTAGTTCATCTAATTCACCTATAGCACATGTCTTTGGAGTGTGGGGGAAACCGGAGCACCCGGAGGAAACCCAGCCAAACTTGGGAAGAACAGACAAACTCAACACAGAAATGCCAACTAGCCCTGCCAGGACTCGAATGAACAACTTTCTTGCTGTAAGGGAACAGTGCTAACCACTGAGCCACTGTGCTGCCCAGTCATATTTTTATTTATGGTAAATTAATAATAATAATAGTAATCTCTTATACTGTTCACTAGTTTATTAAACCCCACATTAAATGTTGGAACAAATATTGTTTCCATCTCTGAAGGATCAACCTCTTTCCAAGATTTATAGAGAAAGACATAGTTTAGTGTTCAAATCTATCAAAGAAAGGTTCACAGTGAACCCCCAGCAAAGCAAGCTTTGGAGCCCAATTTCCCTTTTATACCATTGAAAGCAAATAAAAAAAAATTACCTTCTGTTAAGTGTGGAATTTACTACACATCCATAAACGTACTGTACCTTTTGAAGAAATAAACACCCTAGTGACAGCTTTAATTTTGGAGTATATATATTGTCTTAAAATGAGTATTTTTCTAAAGACGATGATGAAATGATAAGCATGCAGAGATGCTTGTAAGAGAAGGTGATGTTGCTGATGGCATGATAGTTACAGTTATTATAATTAAAAGATAATTAGCTTCTGAGCTCCGGTGTGCCTCCATTACACCTGGAATGCTGCCATCAATCTTCATTACACCTTAATTTGATATTGTATTAAGCTACACTGTAATCAGCTGAGCTTACAGTGTTTTCCAAATAACATGGTTTTTTTTTCAGAGTAATAATTATGTAGAAGGTCATGAGTTTACTTTTTGGGAATAAATGAAAAAATAGCATGTGTTTAAATAAATAACATAAAATATTTTAATGTTTAGAAATGAATTATTATTATTATCATCACTTAAGTAAAATTAAGTTAATATTAATATTTTTTTAATCAATCTATAATTTCATTTTTATATTTCTATATATTTTATGCTGTTTTATACAAAATTATAATTATCATTTAAACAATATTCAGATAACGTTAACCTAAAATCTAGCTAATTTAATAATCTTTTTCTGAGATTTAGATTTTTTAATCATGTATGACAAAACCCATTATACTAAACATTGGGTTACATTTACCCTTTATTATACAATGTCCTTGCCACCATTTATTTTTATATTTAAGAACTGAGTAATATAATGTAGGCCTACTTATTGTAAAGTTAAAGGGGTGGTCCCGAGTGTATTTTTAAGGCTTAGTTTTGTTTATAAGATGCAAAGCAATCATGCTTCATTTGTAAAAAATCATGTTATTTTTTCATATATCTTACTCAGTGGTATAAAGTAACAAATTACAAATACTTAAATTACTGTAATTGAGTTTATTTTTTTTGCAGAAATTGTAATTTACTAAGTAGTATTAAAAATGTGTACTTTTACTTTCCCTTGAGTACATTTTTACAAATGAAATGAAAATCGGGTTGACGTCAGAAATCAACGTCAGGTCGATGTCAGTGTCCAATGTCCAACCTAAAAGCAACCAAATATTAACGTCTATTGATGTTACAGCTTGATGTTGTGTGGACGTTACCACTATGACATCTATCAGACGTTGGAATTTAGTTGTAATACCTGACGAATAAATGTCAGTATTTGACTTCAGTATGACGCTGGTTTAAGATGTTGGATTTTGGTCACTTTCAATTACAAACTAAAATCAATCATCTGACATCTGAAATCATTTGACGTCGTTATTGGACATCAAAATAAGATTGTCATTAGATGCTGGATTGAATTTTGGTCACTTGATGCCATGACCTAAATCTAACCTTATATTAGCATCTTATGATGTTGTGTGCCTGGTGCACTACAGAATGTAACGTTTACACACATCCACAAATTACATGTAAATGCATCAGCTTTTCACAGAATAATACTCACTACTCTTGAGTACTTTTGAAATGTCTGCTTTTTACTAGTAATATTTACAACAGATACTTTTACTCTACTCGCACTATATTTTTAGGCAAGTAATGATACTTTTACTTGAGTATGATTTTTCAGTACTCTTTCCACCACTGATCTTACTTTGATTATATTCTGCTACTCTGCCAACATGAAAAATACTGTCATATTTCCTATTTTTTTCCGAAAGACCCGCTCTCAAGAGGCTCTGATTGGTCAGCTAATATAATGTTCTGTGCTTCACGGATCGGCTCCACATCACCAGGAAAAGTGTCATGCCCCTACAAGCGGTGTGCCTCTGCTGTGTAAATATCGTCTGTCAGAATATCAGTTTGTGCCTGAATCAGAATCCCATGACATTTTCTAACTTTTTGCTTTAGTGGCTAATTTGTATCAATTCATATGATCTAATTCATACTATTTCGTACGATTTGCTCATCACCCAATGATGGTTGGATTTATGGGTGGGGTTGGGTGCTACGCCTCCTTTTTAAAATTGTACATTTTCATACATCTGAACTCGTACGAATTCATTTAAATTAGCCACTAAACTGACAAAACATAAAATACTTACATTTTCTCGTGAGCTCAGGCTGGTTTGATGGATAAATATGAATTTGTAGCAAAATGCCAAACAGCATTTCCCGTTGTTCACATCCTTGCTACAACATACAGATAATGCTAGAAACTATACATGTAATAGATCAATTTCAACAAATAAAAATACTTACAGGTTGTGGCTCATAATCCATAGCTTTGTCTATTATGGTTGGAGCCGCTCCTTCTTTAAGGAGTTTTTAGCCGAACCCTGCACTGAACTGGGAGAGATTCTGGAAGCTATCCCTTGTCAAATGCTAGCTATATATTTTTTATAATTCTCTGGAACATAATTAAAATTAAACTGTAAGCACTTCTCTCTTTGCGTCGTGTCCTTCGGAAGCCCAAAAATAGAAACAGAACAAGCTCTGTGGAAATAGCAGCGTTTGGGCGGCATTTTAGCTTTCTCTGCTTCATTACAGCGCCTCTGGCCACGCCCCTTCATTGTGCATGGTGTATACACATGGTGAATGTGTGTAACATGAAGTGTTTGTGATCTCACTAGCCTGGATGTATTTTTTTTTTTGTAGTGCCTAAACTTTGTTTGCTGTAGGCTTTGCTAAGCTAAGTCTGTAAAAGCCAATGTCTTCCTTCGCATTGAACTTTGAGCATATTACATTAAGAGATGTTGTTTATGTTCACATATCTACATTACACATCATCTAAAGTTTAAAATATGATACCGTAGTAGACCACCCCTTTAAGGTAAATTTTTGGTTTAGAATTAGCTGCATTTAATTATGCATAATTTAAATACTTCAGTAAGTAAATGTTACATGTGTCAAGGACACTAAACTAAAGCATTACCAATATTGTTTAGGTCATATAAAGTGTATGTAAAAATCATTGTGTATTCTTTGTCTGCATGCGTCTTCAAATAGACTCTCCGTTTATGGCCTCTGAACAGGTTGTTTGAATGCAATAGTTCACTTTGCATGCTGGCTCTATCGCAGACGATGCTTTATGCTGTCAAACTTGGCCAGAGCATATTGACATTCCAGCGTTCACTTTTCTGCATCTAAAGCGCTTTTTCGTACCCCATCTGCTGTGATTTTCAGACCGCTTAACAGAGTGTGGCCCATCATAAAATTTATGTCCAATCTGTTGAAAAAGTTGCTCATAAATTTACTCCGGTTTGAAACGTGTGGGACAGCAATTGTAGCAGAGTAATGTCCCACAATCAGCTGTAATATTAGATTTTTTAAAATAGTCCCCGGAGGAGCAATCCAGCTTTGAATGCTCAGACAATACAAACAAATCTCGTCCAGGGCAGTGTCAGCTATTCGAATGAAGTAAACATCGTCTCAGTAATTTAGTTATTTTATCAAATGCTACTGTTTGGAGGATCTATACTGCACCAGAGAGCAGTTTGAGCAGTTGTCCTGTGTTCTGTGAGGCTCCTGGCTGTCTTGTAAGCTGTAGACCTTGATGCCAACTCTTATGAGGAGCTGTTTCTAAAGGATGTCAGTGGCTGTATGTAAATAATAAATAAGAGCATCTGCTGGTTCCTGTTATGTACCCTTTACTTACTTCTCATTAAGTCAGCGAGTCTGAGCACACCTCACTTCTAGTTATTGTCAAACTGATGAGCACATTGTAGGCTGACGACTTTGAAACAATCTCATAGCTTCAGTTTAAAACCTTGTTTTTCATTTAAACGGTAGCGTGAAGGTTGGACATTCTGATTGATGCACAACACAGTTCTGTAATTCTGTACGCTAAAAATTACAGGGTGTTGTCAACCACAATTTGTGTACAGATAAATACGAAAAAGTACTGGTATTTTAAACAAACTTTTACACAAAATTTTTCAACCCAGGCTCATTCTGATTACGTTTCCCTATATACATTCTGGAGAGAGCAAAATACATCCCAGGAGCTACGTTTTTTGCAGTTTTTGTTTTTGCAAATCCACCAAAGGCCACTGTATACCCTTTTTCAGATTTAAAATTTCCATTCCCGCCAGCTGTTCTCACATAAATCCACCAGAGGCCGCTGTTTACTGGTTGACTGACTGACCAACCGACAAATCCCCCCACTCTCCGCTTTGCTAAACCCAATCAAAAGTACTTTAAGAAGCAATGATTGACCTGCCCACTCACCTCCCTTAACCCAACCACAGTGTTTTAAAAAGCAATACAGAAAAGGAAAAGCCCCCTGATTTTTCCCACATTCTCACCGTTATTTACTTGTTTATTTTATGTTTAGCTTTTGGTTTTGTCTTACCTGCTTTCTGGAACCGTTCTTCACCGGACTCAACTCCCATTGTCGTGATCAACTCCGCTCCACGTTCCAAGTCCGCCGACGTACATGCTAAGCTAACGGACAAACTAATAGTGGAATATCCATAAGGAGGTAAGCAGTCAGCTGGTATGCAAGAAAAGGATTGACATCATACCTTTATGTAGCTCTGGCTGCATAACTCGTGATCTTCAGAAATGTATATAGGGCTATGTTTTCAGAATGAGCCTATGTTGACATTTTTAACCCAACGTTGGGTTTTGTCCATATTTGTAATAACCAATAGCCTGGTTATTGTAACCCCTTATTGAACCAATCAGCAGCATTGCTGTCTATGAAGGTTAAGGGAGCTCTCAGATTTCATCCAGAATATCTTCATGTAAGATGAATAAGGGTCTCTGGTTTAGAATGACATGAGGGTGAGTATTGACTATTTTTATTTTTGGTTGAATTAACACTTGAAGAACAGACGTTGGATTTTTTAATACACATTTTGAAAACATACAAATAGCTTTCACAAATAATTGTGATGTCTGATCAGTGCCCAACACATTACCAGTAATGAGAGCTATGTAATTATGTTACTTTTCTAAGTAGCAAGTAAAGTAACACATGACTTTTTTCCAAATTACGTAATAATATTTTAATTACGTTTTTAAAAATGTAAAGCGAGTTACTTTTTAGTTTAGTTAATTTGCTTAACAAAAAATAAATTGGTGAATTAAAATGATCGTAGTCACATTGAATCCTGCAATGAGAGAGTGCAGGCAGGCAAAAATGT